>NC_135546.1:25747709-26053802 GCF_045843805.1 Urocitellus parryii | reverse complement strand
CAGATCGCTTGGCCTGGACCTTGGGGAGGAGGGAGAGAAGAGACGAGAGAAGGGAAGGCAGGGGGGAGGGCAGGAGGGAGGGATGGAGGGAGAGGGAGGGCAGGGGCGGGGAGGGGGAAGACAGGGGAAGGGAGGGGGAGGGCAGGGGCAGGGAGGGAGCCGGAGGACAAACTCGACGCTAATTAAGTCTCATTAAAAAATGAAGACGACAATGAGGAATAAGGACAAGAAGAAAGAAAACCCCAGTGGAGGGGGAGGGAGAGGCTTGCCGAGGAAGCAGAACAGCAGCAAGAGAGAGGGAGAGGGAGAGGGAGAGAGGGAGAGAGAGAGAGAGAGAGAGAGAGAGAGAGAGAGAGAGAGAGAGCGAGCGCAGGCACACGCACGCCCCAAAAAGACACGCGCACACCCCGCTCTCCCTCCTGGCAGGCTGCCCCCACGCTTCCCCGCTCGGCCCTGCCCTGCCCCAGCCTGACACCCTCCTACTTAGGCCCAGAGCCTGTGCTGCCCTCTGGAGCCCAGGGCGGTGGCCCTCAGGACCCAGCACACTCAGACTCCAGTCCTGGCTCAGCTCCTCCCTAGCTCTGGGCTTCGGGCTCATCTCCTCCTGGGACCTCATATATAGAACCCTCATAGATATAAACTCATAGATATGTATCTGCCCAGCCATTGTCTTAGAACTTCCTTTTGCCCTTCTCCGTTCTTAGAACTCCTGTTTCCTGCATACCATGTTTTCTTTTTGGGATTATCCCTTAATTTAAAAAAAATATTTTTTTTGTTATACATGGATAAAAGATCTTTATTTTGTTTATTTTTTCTGTGGTGCTGACAATCGAAGCCACTGACTCCCGTGTGCAAGGCAAGTGCTATGCCTCTGAACCAGCCCCATCCCTTCATTTTAGTAATATTGTTAGTCTCTTGAGAAAAGATATTTGGGGACATAAGATTTGGAAATATATATGAAAATGATTAGTTGATGGAATTTCAGGTTGAATATAACCTGAATACATTGCTTGATATTTTTTTGGCAGTTTCAGTATTATTCTGATTCTTGACTTTATATTTGTCTTATTTTTCCTCTTTTAAAAGCTTTTTATCTCTGATCTTACGTTTCACGATAATATATATTTAAAATTTTTCACTTATTGTGTTATATAGTGGTATATTGGTTTCTTTCAGTACTTTTTTTTTAAATTATTTTCTTTTTAGTTATATATGACAATAAAATGTATTTTGACTTAGTATACATATATGAAATATAACTTTCCATTCTTATGGTTGTATAGAGTATGTCCAATTCATTTTATTCTATTCCCCTCCCTTCCTTTCATTCCCCTTTGCCTAATCCAGTGAGCTTCTGTTGTTTCCCCCACCCCTATTGTGTGTTAGCACCCCCAGAGCAGAGAATATTCAGTCTTTGGTTTTTAGGGATTAGCTCATTTCACTTAGCATGATAGTCTTCAGTTCCATCCACGTACCAACAAATGCCATAATTTTATACTTCTTTATGGTTGAGTAATTGCATATTTATACCACAATTTATTCATCCATTCAACTGTTAAAGGCACTTAGGTAAGTTCCAGAGCATAGCTATTGTGAATTGAGCTGCTATAACCATCACTATAGCATGATGGTTTTAAGTTCTTTGGGTATATGCCAAGGAGTGGGATTACTGGGTCAAATGGTGGTTCTATTCCAAGTTTTCTGGAATTAATAATATTGCAGTCCCACCAGCAATATATTAGTATACCTTTCTCCCCACATCCCTGCCAATATTTGTTATTACTTGTATTCTTGATAATTGCCATCCTGGCTGTCCTTCAGTTCTATGAATTATTTTAAACATTATTACTTTAATATTCTCCTCTTTGATTTTCCCTGGTCTCCCCTTCTGGAATGATTATAATTGGATATGAGCCTTAAAATTTATTTATTTTAATATTTGTCATCTGTTTTCCATTTTCTTTGGCTTTTGTTCTATTTTTCAGGAGAATCCTTCATTTTATCTTGATTTGTTTTTTCCTCCTGTTTTGCTTGTCATCATTTCAATTTCAGCGTTTTGATCTTTAAACATTTCTTAACATCGTTTTGCTTTGTGTATGTGATATTATCTCTAATTTCAGCAATGAAGATAACAATAGACTTTTTGTAAGAGCTGTATGAAAATTAAGAGCAATAATACCAGTACATCACTTAGAAAAGTCCCTGGTACATAGAAAGCACTCAGTCATGTTAGCTATTTTTCCTTTAAGTATATCAGAGATCTTTTGAAGTTTTGTTCTGTGTCTGTATTTTCTGTTGTGGGTTTTGTCATCTTTGTTTTTGTCTCTTTTATGGGATGGAACTTTTTCTCAAGTGTCTAAGGGGTTCAGTAAGTGAACAGTTTTTTAAAAGCATGACACTAAGAATGTTACCCAAAGCTCTCTAGTTGTAGTTTTGGTGTATTGCCATGGACTCTTCCCTAAAGGATGTTGAAGCCTTCACTCTTGGACAGTGTGATCGAGGTGAATCACCTTTTCTGCGGGGAGAGCCTTTGATATCATTTAAGTGCACCCTCTTTGGATTTATTCACTTTTCCAGAAAAATTATTTTCTAATTCCTTTCCTTGGGAGAAGGAGTTTAGATAATAGGTATTATTGGAACCTATGTGGATAGTAGGTGATAGGCCTCGCCCTCAAAAACCTTTTATTTATTTATTTCTTGGTGAGGTGCCTCATTCTTGTCCTATACTATACCTGACTCTGTTAAGTTGGAGCTTGTTCCTTTCAGTTTCTTCAGAGACCAAAGTCTGATGTCTTGTAGAGGAAGAATTCATAGTCCTTTAATTGCAATAAGTAGATAGGTAGGTTCCTTGGAGATCAGACTACTTTGCGTACTTTCATATAAAAGTTTTAAGTCTTGTAAATACATGATTCATCTATGGATTTTATATTTCTAACTTCTAAGCTTTTAAGGCACTTTGGAGAAAATATACTAGCTTCTTTTAGGAAGTCCCTTGGATTTCTGAGCTGCTGAGTTAGTGACTTTTTAACTTTTTTTCTGGGGCTGGGGATGGGGCTCAATTGGTAGCACACTTGCCTAGAGTGTGTGAGGCACTGGGTTTGGTTCTCAATACCACATAAATATTTTGAGACATGTCTCACAACGCTTAAACTTGCAACTCTATTTTAGCCTTTCTGATAAACTGAGCCTCTAAGCCCAGTTTAATGATTTTTTCTCAATCTGTTTTCTACCTTCCAAAAATAGGTATTTATCACTTGACATTTGTCTTTTTTAATATTCTCTCTTCATGTTGTGGTTTTTTTTAAATTAATGTTTGTTTTTGGTAAGTTTTTGGGAAGGGGCTGTTCTGGCATGTTTTAAAATCTATTACGTATTTGCCTTCATCACTGTTAATTTTCCTTTTATTTTTTACTTCCTACTTCCTAGGATTCTTTGGATTTCATATTTTTGTAACAGTTTTGTCATAAATCTTTCAAGTTCTGTGAGTTATCCCAAAGGACTTTTAAAAAATACATAAAAATAAACAAATAAATAAATATATTGTGTCTATCTACAACTAAAAAAAAAGATTCCATCTTACCCCAGTCAGAATGGCTAGCATCAAGAATATTTAAAAAATAGCTGGACACTGTGGCATTTGCCTGTAATCTCAGTGACTTGAGAGGCTAAGGCAGAAGGATCACAAATTTGAGGCCAGCCTCAGCAACTTACTGAGTCCTTGTCTCAAAATAAATAAAAAGGATAGGGGATGTAGCTCAATGGTAAAGTGCCCCTGTGTTCAATCCCCAGGACAAACACAAAAACAAACAAAAAATAAATGCTGATTCAGACCTGTTACAAGTCAGGAACCCTTATACACTGTTGATGGGAGTGTAAACTAGTACAGCCACTGTGGTAATCAGTGGGGAGGTTCCTCAAAACCTAAAAATAGGAATATCATATGATCTAACTGTACTACTCCTGGGTGTATACCTGAAGGATACCTGCATGCCTATGTTTATTGCAGCACATATCACATTAACTGTTATGTGCTATTAGCCAAGGTGCCTGTTAATGGGTGAATGAATAAATAAAATGGAGACTACATATACCATGGAGTATTATTCAACTATAGAGAAAAATGAAATCGTGATCTGTAGGCAAATGGATAGAACTGGAGAAAAACATGGTATAAGAAATAAGCTAGACTCAGACAAATATCACATGTACTGTCATGTGTGATGTAGAGGGAAAAAAGATTAAGTAGAAGGGAGACTATCATGGGGGGGAAGGATTGAAGGGACAGTGGGTGAGAATATATGAATATACATGTGTGAATATACCACAATGAAACTTTTTATTTTGTATAATTAATATGCACTGATAAAAATTAGGTTTTGGATTGGGCCAAAGGAATATGGAAAATCCTGATGAACTATTCTTGTGATAATATATACCTGTGCAGTAACCCAAAACCTCATGTCTTCCAGTTTAATTGTATCTCCTTTGATTGAATTGTATTAAATACATATGGAAAATTTTTGTAATTTGTGTCCATATTAATATTCTCCATGAAGACTCTCACCCTTGTATTCTACATCACTGCTTTGAAAAATAGGTTGTTATACAATTTAGGCCTCAAAATACGTGGCTGTCATACCTGAACTTGAGTTTTCCGAGGTTCGGTTAGTGAGGTACTTAACAGACTGCATTTAGCATAGAGAACTATAATCACTATTGAGCTACCTTATGTTGCTTTCATTGTTATTCTTGGAAGGTGACCATCTAAACTGTAGAAAAGAGGAACGGTGCTGGTTTTATGAAGTGGTTTTATGTCCTGCTATTTTGCTAAATTATTGTATTTAAATTTTTCTAATTTCCTGAGTATTCTAAGTATATATTCTATTTCTAAAAATTAATACATTCCCCTTTTGTTAAATTATTATTTTCCTATTCAATAGTTCAAACATACTGTTGTATAAGCATTTTTATTAGTATGTTAATGGAGTTTGGTTTATCTTTAGGTCTCCTCCCTTAAGTTAAGTGATACCAGTTCTGAACATCTAAAGTCCTCCAAATGGCAATCCCCAAAGGTTACGTTTCTGAATTTCAAAATACTGAAAGTTGAAATTCCCAGAACCACAGTTCCTATTGTGGATACACGGGGGTAGGGGGGGTATTATATGATAAGAGTACAAATTTGATGCTAAGTAGGAAAGGGGTTGGTGCTTTTACAGTTATATATGAGATAGCTGCATAATGATATATGGAATGAATGTTGGAAACCCAGTAAAACATTATTTTGGGTGTGTCTGTGAGAGTATTTCCAGTGTAGATTGGTGAGAGATTCTCAAGTGGACTAGAATCAGAAGATCCAGAAGCATAGCACACTGGATGGGACAATTTAATATGGACTTCCTTTCATGTATAAATGAATTGTAGAAGAATTTTTAAACAGAGCAGTACTAGTTAGAAAATGAGCATGAATGGATTTTTTGAGGAACACCATGTGCCCTAAAAGAAAAAAGAAGCTATATATTATGATGTAAGGCTTCAAAATATAACTAAAGATTGTGAGGTCTTATAGACTCTTCTTGCAGTTGCCAATTTCTATTCTTGTGTTATGTTTTTTGATATGTCAGATTTTCCTTTTAGTTTTTTTTTAATTAAATGCATTTTAAAATAATTTACTATGGTGGGTATTTCATTAGTATCATTTCTAATACTGGAGGTATAAATTGTGTAAAGAATTTTTTGAGTTCTGATTTGTTGTATGCATTATTTGCAGATTTAACTGTGCAAGTGCATTTTCACAACATTGACTGTATGGGAGCGTGGAATATGTAAAAATGTAAAAAATTCCTCAGTAAATGAAGAGGTGTTCTTTTTTGTACATCTATGTTTATGAAAGATTAAATCTATCTTTAGTATCTCCATTGTTTAGGTCATGACCCCTTGTGGGTCTTGATTGAGTTCATCAAGAAACTTAGATTATTCATCTTTGTATTTCATAGAACCATTGTTCTAACACTGGGTACACAGAATTACCAGTTATAGTGATATGCATTTGTACGTTTCGCTTGTTAACCTATTTGAGTAGTTTGTATGCTCATAACTCATTATCTGTGCAGTTGTTGGTAGTATATTTGAGTGTGCTTGCAAAAAATATATATTATTGGCTATTATAATTTGTAAAATGAAGTAATCTGATATGTTTTGTGTTTCTTGAATCCCATTATGAAAATGTAATTGCCCTTTTAAGAAAATTTTAAACTGTTTTTTTTTTTTTTCCAGAATTATATTTTTGGAGTTTGGGTCTTTCGGGATCTCAGCATTTAGGATTATGTCATTCCAGATTGTGTTTTCAGGATTATGACCCAAACCCATAGGTAGAATATAAACAGATGTTTTGAATAACAAACAAACTGTACTAGATCCTTTTGTATACATTATAGTAATTAGTTTAATCTTTGCATTAACATTGTGAGTTTGGGAGCATTATTTCATTTTTACTAATAAGGAAATGAAATGTGTAACAAGGTTAAAGAATTTACCATTATTAAATGGCAAAATAAGCTTTAAAGTGACTAGATGTTGAGTTGACATTTTTGGAATTTGATTTCTAATTTGTATCACTATTGTGAAGATTCATAATCATAATATAGTTATATGAAAGTGCTTTGTGAAAGTGCAGAAGATAGATGTTATCATTGCCTCTTGTTAATATATTTTCAGTATGATTTATGTTAGGTATTTGGTCTGAGAAAATGGCAAAAGTGGCTTTGGAAAAAAAAATTACAGTAGAATGTGTTATTTGTATTTTAAAAAAGTAAACTCACATACTGAAAATAATAAAATTTATAGTATTGGTTTTATTTTAGGAAATTAAAGCTTTATTCAAATGTTTCTTGCAAAAACAAATACAGTTTACATCTAATAGATAGGCAAAGATATCTGGAATTATATTTGAGTTGGCAGACGTTTATCTAGTTTAGTGAAATTGATAAGAAAGAGAGAGGCCTGGGTATGTGGCTCAGTAGTAGAGCACTTGCCTAGCATGTTAAGGTTGTGGGTTCATTCCCTGAAATCTTCTCTTCAAACCTATCAGAAGTACTTTATGAAAAGATAAGAGAGAAAGGATGATTACATGAAAAATCATAAAAAGTTTCAATCAGAATCCATAAAACAGTGACAGGATGGACAATAATTAAAAAATCAAGTAATTGTATGTTCTAAAATATTAAAAACAGTATCAATGTAGTAGTTTTAATAACTTTTAAGTTTGACAGCACTGGGAAAAAGATTATAGGCCACTTTATGAAAATAAATACAAATAGCAAATAACAGGTGAGCTCAAGGCTTCTTATCCATTCAGTACATGGCAAGGATTTAAACTAGGTTGAACTGGCTATACCTGCATTGCCTCTCAAAAGGTTTCTTGGGGCTAAGAGAGCAGCTCAGTTGCAAATGATTCCCAGATTCTTTTTTTATTAAAGAGATAGAGAGAAAGAGAGAGTGAATTTTTTAATATTTCTTTTTCAGTTTTTCGGTGGACACAACCTCTTTAATTTATTTTTATGTGATACTGAATATCAAACCCAGTGTCCCGTGCATGCCAGGTGAGCATGTTATTGCTTGAGCCACATCCCCAGCCCAATTCTGAGATTCTTACAATCAGCTTTCCTTAATTTCTTAAACTTTTGATTATACTAGATATGTTCTTTTGAGAGAAAAATTAATCTTCACAATTCAAAATAACTTCAGGTTTGGTGAAATACTCATGGCCTTGCTCACGGCATTCAGATACATGATCACAGCCTCTTTGCTTTTCTTTGACCTGTTATTTCCATTTTTTCTTCTTCTTACTTTTCTTTGAGAACTATTTATTGGTAATGAGATTGTTTTAAAGAATGCTGATTTTATTCCTCTTGTTACTGTCAAGAATGAATATTTCATAACCATTTCTCTCTCTCTCTCTTTGGTCAGTCTGTAAGTTTCTCTCTCTCTCTCTCTCTCTCTCTCTCTCTCTCTCTCTCACACACACACACACATACACACACACACACACTAATTTGTTTTTTGTTTTTTTATTTTTATCTTCTCCAACTTTTTCTGAGTCCTAATGTCTTTTTTTTTTTTAATGCGGGGCTGATTTTCAAAATCAGTGCCTCATACATGCTAGGCAAGCACTCTACCACGTAGATAAAACCCCATCCCAGTCCAACTGTCTTGATCTGAGAATTTTAGTATGTTGGCCTGGAAAATTCTGCCATCATAAGTCATATTCTAAGCCTTATATACAACAACATAGATTATTTCAGAAGGAGAATTTTAAGACATTCTTTTTTGGGGGTGGGGGGCAGGTATGGTGGATACCAGGGATTGAACCCAGGGCCACTGGGCCACTGAGCCACATCCCTAGCCTTATTTTGAATTTTTATTTAGAGACAGAGTCTCACTGAGTTGCTTAGTGCCTTACTGTTGCTGAGGCTAGCTTTGAACTCAGGATCTTCCTGAATGTTAAGACATTCTTTTACAAAATTTGCTTAAAATGTGATAGGTAATGTATTACAAAAAGAAAGAAAAAAGCCTGTGATCAGAATCAGAAGGCTAATTATACATTTAATAACTTTGCATACATCAGAGCAATCATCATGAGGCACGGGAAAATCAAATAACAATTCTCAAACATGATTAGTACATTCATTGGTGGGAACAAATCAGGCAGGAGTGATAGGTCAGTCCTAAGAAGGGGGGTACATTCAAATTTATTGGTTTGGGCCCTGTATGCCTACGTGCCAAACTGCACAGTGTCCAGGTTATTTATCTACTAAGTGGTCAGGGGGAATATCTACTGGGCAGTCCTGGGAATTGTCTTAACAGCTACAGGAATTCCAGGTTTTGTAGTGTAGCATAGGAACTTAACAATACCTGGTCCTTTACATTTTAACTCAGGCTTTGCAGCTTAGAAAGTTTACAATATCTGGTCTTTTACACTTTAACTTCAATTTCAATTTCTTTTACTCTTACAGTATAAATGAAGATTTATGCCCATAGGGAATTTATAATCTGGTTGGAGATGAGATGAACCATAAACACTTGAAAAATTAAATGAAAGCAAGAAAATAATTACATAATAATCCTGGCTTAATGAGATTAATTATATAAAGTGTTTAACAGAGTGCCTAATACATGGTAAATACTTTGAAGTGCTTATTTTCTTCCATTTTGACTAAACACTAAAAGTTTCATAAAATAATATTTACATGTAGAGATTTGTTTTGTTTTTAAATGATAATAAATGTGCTTGAGTTTTAGAGAGATTTCTATGAGCTAAGTGGGCTCAAATTTGAATATTGGTAGAATATGAAAAGAAAAAGTGTTTGGGGAGGTTAGCAGGAAAAGGGAAAGGCAAACAGCAAGGCATGGACCTGGAAAAGTTCAGTTCTATCTGAAGATTCATTGCTTCAGTTGAAGCCCAGAGTGTGTGAGCAGGGATTATGAAAGGTGAAGCTAGGAAGAGTAGTCTGGGACAGATTGTGGATATCCTTATTCTGCTTGGAAGAGGCTGGTGCTGAAGTCTGGCTGGACACAAATAACCGAGCCATCACAAAGCCTTGTAGATTCAAACAGCCACTCTTTATTTCCCAACTCTCACAGGCACTGCACACACCACACGGGAACACACTCCCTCCAACAGGCTCTGTCCAATCTCCCCCCCCCCAAGAACTCACAGGAACTCCAAAGTAGCAGGCACCCAAGGCAGCAAGAGCTGCCCCATTGCCCGACAGTAAAGGTCAAATATGCAATTCAATCAATCCAGCCTCACAGCAATTATATACAGTTTAACTCAAATCATCATCTCAATGGTTCGCTAGCATCACTTTTCAACCATTCCCTCTGGCAAATGCCAGGAGTCATTCTGACTGGGCTGTGGCTCTCAACTGGCTGGACTTTATATGCCACCTGAGATTTATAGGTTTACACTTTATACATAGAGAATGAATGCTTTAAATATAGAAAAGTAGGCCCCCTGAAGAATGCTACTTTAAGGATGAATGTACATATCAAAAGAATTTTATTGGTTTAAAATGTGTTTAGAACCCCTTTGGAGCCATAAACATCATACAGTATAGAAGATTTGCCATTTGCATGGCATGCTTTCTGAGACCATTTCAAATCCTCAGATTTTAACATTGTAAGATTTTTGTACAAATCTTTACTTGCCCTGAATGTATTTCTATTGAGTCTTATGTTTCTTGTATATACTACTATTCTACATGTTAACATTCTTTTCAACTTTAGTGAATGTTTTATTTTACTTTATGAATTATTTTTGATCAGGTTGGAGTATTTGGCGAGTCAGTTCAATGATTGTTTTTTTTTTTTTAATCTCAAACATTTGGTGGACTTGTTCACATTCATAGCTACAAGTTATTACCAAATTTGATAATCTGTTCCTTTTCAGGTTAAGAGCTATCATTTTCTTAGTCTTTACACTTTCCCTTCTTCCAATATTTTTATTAACAGTTTGGCTTTCTTTGGTGGTGATGAAGAAGACATTCTTTACGAAGAAACTTTGTGGGCTGGGGTTGTGGCCCACTGGTAGAGTGCTTGCCTAGCATGTGCAAGCACTGGGTTTGGTCCTCAGCACCACATAAAGATAAATAAATAAAATAAAGATAATGTGTCTAACTACAACTAAAAAAATATTTAACAAAAGAAACTCAGGGTTTTAAAAAATAACATTTTTTTATTAGTTGCTCAAGACAATACAATGATCTCGACCTATCATACATTTGATTCAAATAGGGTATGGATTCTCATTTTTCCACGTGTACAAACTGCAGAAGCACATTGGTTATACATCCATGTGTATACATACAGCAATCCTAGTGTCAGTTGTATTTTGCTGCCCTTCCTATCCACCCCCTCCCTGCTCCTCCCCTCCCATCACCTCTCTCTACCCATTCTACTGTGACACTTATTTCTCTCTTTTTTCTTCCCTTCCCCTTCACACCTTCGTATATGTATTTTGTGTAACCATGAGGGTCTCCTTCCATCTTCCGTGAAATTCCCCTTCTCCCTCCCATTCCCTCCCACCTCTTTACCTCTTTTCCTTGTTTCATGGTAATATTCTTCTCATGCTCTTCCTCCCTACACTGTTTTGAGTCACCTCCCTTAAATCAGAGAAGACATTCAGCATTTGTTTTTTAGGGATTGTCTAACTTTGCTTAGCATAATCTGCTCTAATGCCATCCATTTTCCTGCAAATGCCATGATTTTGTTATTTTTTAGTGCTGAGTAATATTCCATTGTGTATAAATGCCACATTTTTTTTTATCCATTCATCTGTTGAAGGGCATCAAGGTTGGTTCCACAATCTATCTATTGTGAATTGTGCCGCTATGAACATTGATATAGCTGTGTCCCTGTAGTATGCTCTTAGGTACACTTGTACATTGCTTGTGGGACTGCAAATTGGTGCAGTCAATTTGGAGGGCAGTATGGAGATTCCTTGGAAAGCTGAGAATGGAACCACCTTTTGACCCAGCTATTCCCCTTCTCGAACTATACCAAAAAAATAACACTTTTTAGTAATTGCCTTTGAACTTTGAGATGTAAATTAAAAACATTAGGCTAAACTCAAGTATTTTTAGTCTTTGAATTAGGCCTTAGCCTCTCCATTGCCTTCACAAAGTATCTTCTGCATGGGTAACCATGAGTGTCATAGTCTGATATACTGAATATGTTTGTAGAATACTTCCCTTGATCGATATCTTCTTTTCTCATACTTCTTTGTGTGCCTGTATCTGTGTGTGTGTAGATATGCATATCATATGCATCTGGTTTCATGTTTTTTTCAGTGAACTTTCTAGTCCCTTGAGCAAACATCAGGAACATTTGTAAAGATTTAATATTTAAGAGAGTAAAATGTGCTGTGGTAACTGATTGGTTGGGAACCCAAGTGAACCTTTATGAGAATGTAGAAACCTACTGCTGGGTGGTTACTTATATACTGAAATAAGGCAATGATGTGGATATAATTAATTTAGTGGTTTGGGTAGTTGAGGGTTTTCTGTATGGAAAAACCAGTATTTGTTATCAGACATTTGGAGATGGCTTTGTGAAAGAATGCACCACTCTTTCCTATAGCATTTCAGAGGTAATATGTCATCTAAAAACTTCCAAATCTTTTTTGAAAAGGAATGATAGACAAATAAATGTAAATAGTACAGGAATTTTTTTATGCTAGTTACAGAATAAATACCAGGTCAAAAATTTTTGAAAAGAGCAACAATTCTATATTTGTCTCAAAATTTAAATAGATGTCCCATTGTATTTTATTTGTGTTTGTTTTTATATTCACTGCTTTTGCCTGTAACTGTTTCTATTGTAAGTACATCTATCATATGTTATTTGTACTCATGGTGTATATGACATGTTACATCTACTGGACTGTGAATACTT
The DNA here is from genome assembly GCF_045843805.1 of Urocitellus parryii. Taxonomy (NCBI): domain Eukaryota; kingdom Metazoa; phylum Chordata; class Mammalia; order Rodentia; family Sciuridae; genus Urocitellus; species Urocitellus parryii. The sequence continues at coordinate 26,041,352 of NC_135546.1, read as the reverse complement.
TTTTATTTCTATTGTTAGTCTTTTAATCCAGTAACTGTGCCTAGTACAGAGTAGGTGCTTGATTAATATTGTGAGTTGAATGACTATGAATATTTGACTGTATCATTTGAATTATCATTTATTAGAAGACTGAACTATCTTATCTTAGCTTTTCTTGTGGACTGGTCATGTACCCTAACTAGATTGGAATGTGTTATGAGTAGGAACTTGATTTTGTCTTTCTTAAATTCTTATTTATAACACTTTGGGCTGTAGTGGGTAATAGGTATTCTCAAACATGTGATTGAACTGAAATATGTTGGCAGTTTTTATTTACTTATCAGGAGATTCCTAAAAACACAGCCATTAATAAGAAATTTGGAAGAGATTCAAAATGCCAGTATATATACTTGTCTGTCAGCTTGTGGGCTTATGTAACAATCCATACTTTCATGGAGTAAAGAGTTGTGGTTCTGGGTCCTTGCTTTTGAGTGGCCTACTTGCTGTATTTTGGCCTTCTACCTGTATCACAGATGATGTAAGTCAGTGGCTCTTCAAATGTGGTCTCAGATTAGAACATCACATAGGTACTTGCTAAAAATGCAGATTCTCCTGCCCCCTCCAGATCTACTAAATCAGAAACTCTGAGGGTGGAGCCCAATTTGTGTTTTAATTAGTCCTCTAGGTAATTTTGAAGGTGAATTTTGATGTCACCATGTGATGTAACTATCTTTAAGACAGAGGGATAAAGTCAATGCTTATGTGCTAGAGAAAAGCCAACTAGCAGCCTAGATTAATGTGAATAAGAAGAGTTTCTCAGCAAATCATTGGGGTGAGTTAGCACGTGTGAACCCTTAGAACAGTGCCCAACCTGTGGCAAATACTTACTTCAAAACTACAATTTTATTTCTTATGAGGTCGATTGCAGTTGCCTGTCATGCATTTGGTGTATAAGCCCATGACAATGATATGACTTTAATTCTTCATGTGTTTTCCTGCCAGGCTATGAATTCCTCAAAGGCATTGGTTGAATAAATACCTTTTCCCAAAGCAATTGATATCATGCTTTCAGTTGTATTTCCTGTTTAATATATTTATATACTGTAATCTAAGGGGAGCTCTTCGTTTAGTATTTTGACTAGAAAACATTGTTCTTTGGAAATTCTTCCTTGAGGCTAAAACATCCTTGGACACAAGAAGATTTCTTTAAACCTACACAGGCCCTTGAGGCGGCTGCCGGGAAAGTTATCTCATGAAGGTGCTGTTCAAAAGAATTAAAAGGCCCAAGAAAACAAGAAATATCTGGACCTTGTCATTTTGGCCAGAAATTTTTAGCAGAGCCTTATTGCAAAACTTTGACACTTGTAGGCATGGTGGCACACACCTACCTGTAATCCCAGTGACTCGGGAGGCTGAGGAAGGAGGATCACCAAGTTCCAGGACAGCTTTGGCAACTAAGTGATTTAAGCTAAGTGATTTAAACTTTGGAAACTAAGTGATTTAAAAATAAAAAGGGCTAGGGATGTGACTTATTGGTAAAAGATCCCTGGGTTCAGTCTCCAATACCCCAAGCAAACATTGAACCTTAGCAAAAAACAAACAAACAACAAAAAAAGTTTTTTTTTTCCCAAAGGCCCTAATTCCTGAGAAAAATCAAGTCTAGTGGAGTTTTAGACATCACATATACCCAGACACTGAGTGAGCCCTTTTTAGGATTCTTTTGAATGTCTCCCCATTATACATGTATCTCACATCTTGACAGATATGTTCTTAGCAGAACATGGAAGTAAAAAGGAAAGTTGAACCAGATTTCTCCCAGCTTATTGTAATGCAAAAACATCAATAATAACATCTAGCTCTCAGCCTTCTGTGGTGGCAGATGCCTATAATAACCAGCAGCTCCAGAGGCTGAGGCAGGAGGATCTTGAGTTCAAAGCCAGCCTCAGCAAAATTGAGGCACTAAGCAATTCAGTGACTCTGTCTGTAAATAAAATACAAAATAGGGCTGGGGATATTGCTCAATGGTTGAGTGCCCCTGGGTTTAATCCCTGGTACAAATAAATAATTAATTAAATAAATAAGAAACCTAGCTATCATTGAAAAATCCAGGACAAATGCTAAACTAGATGGATCCCTTAGGACAAGAGGCATGGAAACTTGTAGGAAATGACTGTAACACTGATCCCTCTGAGGTAGTGCAGTGGTTCTCAATCCTAGCAACCTCTAAGCATCACTGGGGAGCTCTTAAAACATGCCAATACTTGTTTTGGATTCCAGTTCTTCCTAGAGACTCAGATTTCACTGGTATTAAGATGGAACCTGAGAATCAGGATTTGGGTAGCATCACTTTCAAGCAAGATCTACCTGTTCCTTAAGGGCCAGTGTTCCAAAAGCAGTGTGATGCAGGCATTCAGAGATTCAGACAATACAAACAACAGGGACCCTACCACGTTCTCCGTACCAGTGGGTATGTTGTTATCTTGGGCTGAAAGAGTGGAGAGTGGCCCACATCACAGAACTCCCACCTCATGACATGTGACACAGTGAGAAAGAGTGCACGTGATTCTTTTAAACATTTAATTAAGCAACTCCTACACTGTCATGACAAAATGAAACTTGTTGAGGGTTACAGAGTTTAATGAGAAATAAAAATAAAAAATTCTCACAAAAGCTCCATTTAAGCCTATTATAAGTGCTGCACTCTCTTTTGAACATGGATTTTGAAAACAAATGTCAAAATGTAAATCCTCAGCACCCTAAAAATGACTTATCATTTTGATTCAATCTATAAGTCGATGATCATATTTCCAGTGCCAAATTTTGACATATGAGAACTGCAATAGCAAAGAATAGAAATGCATCTTGTTTGCCCAAGTCCTCCCCAAGACTCGCCCACCCTGTGGGTTCCCCAGAAAGCACAGGGATGGTCCAAAGAGCCAGTCAGTAAGGCAGCATTTGCTATGCTTTGCTGCTCTGAATTCAGTTCTGCTGCTTTGCATTGAACTCTGTACAAATGTTCTGGATGATCCTGGGGTTGGATTTGTACAGGTTGTCAAACTCATCCACAAAGAAGTGACCTCCAGCTTGTCCTGTGCAGCCCATGCAACCCTTATTGCACAGGTGATCACTCCTATGGGGACAAAGATCAGATGAAACAAATGCCCCTAAGAAAAAGTGTTGTTGATGAATCTTTGCCGTTTTGCTGCCCTGTCAGCACAACCCAATCCCAAATCAGAAATATGTCAAGCAAAAGAAAAAAACTCCCATGGAACTCTGGGTTCTAGAATTAAGACCAGGTATGGCCATTCATTCATCCATTCATTCAAGAAATACTTTTGAGCATCCACTTCAGAGAGGAGGTAACAATCTTCAGTGGGGAAAATGGAGAGACTGCCTGCTGTGATAGTTCTTGATTTGGTTGGGGGCAGTTGGATATCAGGTACTTGACCTTACTCTACAAACTCCTATTCCTATACCACCTTCAGGTTAACCAGGGTGGATGCACAGGATGGCCAGGAAACAGAGGGCAGAACCTGAGGTGGTCTTCCTGCCCAGGCACCTGCCCTGCACCCCCCTTTCTGCCAGTGGCCCATCTCATCTTCTAGGTGTACAGTCCTGCTTATTAGGAGCTATCAATGCTTCACATAGCTTTGGTCTAATATGCTTTCAGTTAACCATCATGCTGCATATTAACTGCCAGTCCCTTTTCTCACCTCTCCAGCTTCTTTTCTCTGAATATCGTCTCAATTAGGAGAAGTTAGCCTTGGGTTTTAAAATGCTGGTTAAGTGGCCATGGGAACTGAGCTTATACTGAGCAAGCCCATGTTTCTGCTCAAAGAAAGAAAGAAAGAATATCCCCCTATAAAGACTAGAGAAAAGTATGCAACTTTTCAGATCCTTGAGACCACCCTTGCACAGAACCTTCTACTGTCAATTCTGACAGATGGTTGTTAACTCTGGACTTGGATTATCCTAGGAACACAATGCTCATTGCATTTTTAGATGAATCACAGTGTTTGGCTGAGCAGGAACCCACCTCCATGTAATTTGTATCTATTGGTCCCAGTTCTTTAAAGCTTCTCAGAATATGATCCCCTGAGAACTCCCATTTCCAACAGTCTTCTCATTCCCTCACTTCCTGGGTGAGGCCCAAAGAAGGTTCCTAGAGAAATAAGTGAGGGTGGGACTGAATGTGATCTTGGACAGATGTGCTAGAAAAAGCCCTGCGCTGATGAGCCAAGAGCTGGCCCATGTGCCACTCACTCTGGGATTTGGAGCGGGTAGCTTATGACTCTTGAACCAACTCTGCTGATGTGAGACCAAGGGAATTTGTGACAACTGGCACAAAGAACATCACCATCTCACCATTGTGAAGGTGCCCCACAGACTCTGCAAAAGGCAAGTCCCTGAGAAGACTTTGTCTGAATGCATTGTCTAGATACTTTGTTTTCTGGAAGTCAGCACCACCTGTTCATTAAGAATTGTCTTAGAAAGGATTTAAAGCAGCTCTCAAGAATACAAAAAATCCTGAAAAAATAACCCATATTAAAAGTATGCACAGAAAAGGGAAAAATAATTGACCACTGCATTGTGTGAGTTTTGTACCATAGCACTTAGAGGTCTCCAGTTCCTCTGACTACTTTATTCAGTTTTATCATTGTTATTGCTACTATTTTTCTTTTTCTTAGTTGTAGATGGCTACAATACCTTTTATTTATTTATTTTTATGTGGTGCTAAGGATCAAACCCAATGCCTCACACTTGTTAGGCAAGTGCTCTACCACTGAGATACAACCCCAGCCCATTTAATATTACTATTATTATTATCATTTTGGGTTTTCTTCAGGCTATTATATTTTCATGCTATTTTATGGCACTTTTGAGAAAATATATATTAATTAATTCATAAATGTGATTTATTTTCTAAACACTTAAGTACTTTGTTCATTTTTTGTGTTCTTTTAAATAATTATTTCTTAATTTTAGGTGGACACAATATCTTTATTTCATTTTTTTTTTATGTAGTGCTGAGGATCGAACCCAGTGCCCCATGCGAGTACACTATCACTTGAGCTACATCCTCAGCCCTCATTTTTTGTGTGTTTTTGAGCCTTCTCTCGACAACTTAGAAATTTTTATATGGAAATATCACTTTTAAATATTCTGAATCAAAATTTCTTAGGGTTTTTCCCCCAAACCCTCAATATCTAGTTTACAAACATAGTACGACTTCCTTAAAGAACACTATTAGTCTTTAAAAGGTATTAAGGACAAATTGGTGTCTTCAACACAGCTAGGGATTTGTTTTTCTTTCATAGAAAGTGAAAAATAGAATTCCCTTTTAGTGTCTCAATCCCTGGTGGGAAAAGCCTCAGGATGTAGGAGGTCAAGGAAAGGCTCCCTGTTTTCATATAGATGATTGTACTTTCTCCTTTATCTTATGGTTGAGTGGTCATGTGACTGATACGGTCTATGAGTTATGAAAGGAAATGACACATGTAATGTCTTGGCTTGAGCAAGACACATGGGGCCTCTCTTCTCTGCCATCTACCAGCAATATTCTACACAGAGGCTTTCCCATAGGATTTTTATCAGGGAAGAAATGACAGAAAACAGATCTGCACATGGTCCATAGGGGGTACATAAAATGACCAAAATATAAACCTATAAAAAGCCACCACAATTGGAAAGTATTGATTACTCTAGCATAACTTCACTTAATCCAATTAATGTATAGGTCCACTAGTGAAGTACTCAGCTAGAAAGAAAACAATATAGAAACTATCCCTGCATTATTTGTACCTCCTCAAAGAAAAGATAATAAGATTTTAACTGAAAAATGCTTACTTGATGTTCATTTCAAAGGGCACCCATTTAATTTTGTATTAACAAGAATTACATCTTTTTAAAAACTTTGTTATCATTTTGTCTAGTTAAAACATCCTGAATCTTCTCAAGTTCTTGAACAAAATAAGAATGTCAATATTTATCTTATATATGTATGTAATTCATGAAAGAATATAAGAAACACAAAGTTTACACTAAGATAATGTAGTATTGATATGTAAAGTAATGAAATTCTTGAGTTAAACTGTAGTCTCTCCTACATAGGTCTAGATATAGATCAGGCTGCCATGACAAGTATGAAAGTGATTTTTGGCATAAAGAATCAGAGTTTGGGATCTTGGTTATAATTCTTAGAAACTCTTTCTTTCATTAATTGTTTACATTACATAAATAATCTGAGGTTATTCATATTTTTAGAAGTTTTTAACCTTTCAGTGTTTTACTTTGAATGTAAAGCTCAGGCATTTCCAACTTGGGGAAGCCTGGCAGATGTATACCCCTTATGGGTGATTATTGTGATACACACATCTTTTTCCTTTGCTGGACTTGGGCATATGTCTTATTCCATGTGTTAATGAGCTCTTTCCCTTGGCCCCTTTCTGAGCTCTCAAAAGCCATAGGTACAGGTGGAGTGGGTAAAATTCTTATAAGAAGCACAAATATTATTGAAAAATGTGTTCCTGTCTTCTGGAGAAGCACAGCAGACTGAGTGTCCCCTAAAACAAAGGTGTAAGTTGTAGTTGGGATTTGTTTACTCAGGGATAACTTAGGTAAAACCTCAAGTCTTGAGGACTAACCTGAAACTTATTCTAGTTCTGAGACAAGATACATTCCAAGATTAAAAGAACCAAGTGAAAAATCAAATTTGGGACCCCAATGGTTCAAATTTAAGAGGTAAAGTTTAAGAGGTAGTTTTCCAATAGCCATGTTTTTATTAGATTGATTACACTTTCTGAGAGTTTGAATATTTCTAGAATATTTTGATTATTGAAGCTTTTTTTGGTTATTTGAGCATTCAAATTAAAGAATGCTTAAGACACTATTGCCTCTTCCGTGTTTTCCAATGTCCAAATGCATTGGATTTTTGTCAAAGAAGATAATCCTAAAATTTTCTTCTGATTCACCAAAAGAAATCCAGGCATAATTTGCCCTTTTCTATTCTTTCTTTGAAGTCATTAAAATCCAGGCAATCTTGGTTCACAGATTGTCCCCACTGTTTGTCAGTAACTATCAATTCATCTTCCTTGTCTGTGCATTAAATTCTTAGTTCTTTTTTTTAAAGAGTGTGTGTGTGTGTGTGTGTGTGTGTGTGTGTGTGTGTGTGAGAGAGAGAGAGAGAGAGAGAGAGAGAGAGGAGAGAATGTTGTTGATATTTTTTATTTTTCAGTTTTCAGTGGACACAACATCTTTGTTTGTATGTGGGGCTGAGGATCGAACCCAAGCCTCAAGCATGCCAGGCAAGTGCACTACCGCTTCAGCCACATCCCAAGCCCAAATTCTTAGTTCTTAAAATTAAACACTTAAGATTTGTCTACTTTATATATATGTTATGCTTCAATTTTAAAAAGCTAATATATTTTTGGGCTGGGGTTGTGGCTCAGTGGTAGAGTGCCTAGGTGCCTAGCATGCGTGAGGCACTGGGTTCGATTCTCAGCACCACATATAAATAAATTAAATAAACGTCCACTGAAAACTAAAAAAAAATAAATATTTTTTTTAAAAAAGCTAATATATTTTGTTACACATATTTAATTTTACTACAACATAACTTTTTTGTGTGCATTTAACCAATATGCCTCCATTCATTATCTAGTTATTCATAATATTTGTGAGTACATATTTGTGATTCAAACTGACTTGAGTTCAAATCCAGATTCTGCGACTAAATTTTTACTCTCCCAAAGTTTGAATTCCTCATTTCTTGAATGTGATCATTGCTTATTTTCAGGGTTATTTTGAGGGTTAGCTGAAGTAATGTAAGTGAAGTATTTAATGCTGCAGATACTACATAGTAAGTCTTCAATAAATAGTAGAATTACCATTTTATAAATATAATGCTTCTATACAAAAAGGCAAACGGTGCTTGCTTATAGCCACTGTGAAGTTGATCCAGGTGAACAATTTTTTTTTCTTCCAAGACAAGAAACAAATGGTAGAAAAACATCAGTGAAAGAAATACAAAACACACAAGACCTGCTTCCCTTAATTAAATAGACAATAGAAGAAATCATAAATTGAGAGTAAAAAATGGAGTGTCCAGTCCTATTTTCAAGCTTTGTTTTTTAAGCCTGTCATGAACATCGTGTACTTCCATATTCATTCAAACAGTTTTGGTTTTGAAATTTTAAAGTCGATTTACAAATGCATGTATTATGTGTAAGTATTAATTGATGCACTGCCTATCTCAGTACCCTCAGTAAAAAAGTTCAACATAATAGTTTTATTACTATTATAATCCTAGTAAGCTTGCAAGTAGAAGAGGAAAGTAAAAACATAACACCCTGAGTGAACTTCCTTTACAGTGTTCATAAAATTTTGTTATTTTCTTGATGCCTATAAGACCTCACCCTAACCACTGAAGTTATTTCACAAATATTAAAATTGTTTTTGTTTCAAATTACTTTGCTAACAAATAAAAATTGTATAGTTTTATGGTGTACAAACATGGTTTTTTAAAGTATGTATACAATGCTGAATGACTGAAACAATCTGATCCTAAAGTTTTCAATTACTATGTTTAGTCTTGGACTGCGATATTATCACTCAACTAATATTAACATAAGAAAGTAATGTTTGACTGTGAGAATTTTTCACCAAAAATATGATGTAGATAATTTTTTATATACATGCAATTGTAAGAATAATGCAGAGAGAGCCTGTGTGCTCTTTACTTCATTTCCCTTATTGTATGACTGTGCAAAATTATAATATAATATTGTAATCACAATATTGATATTTATACACCATGTTGCTGTTACTCAAACCACCTATTTTATTTGTACTCACTAGTGTGTGTGTGTGTGTGGGGGGGATGTTGTATATAGCTTGATAATCTGTATAGTTTTATGTTGCACCAAACATACTCAGGATACTGAGCATTTCCTTAACTACAAGGATCTTCAGTGTTAGTTGAAGTGTAAATTATTTTTTCTTTCTCTTTGGCCTGTCGATGTGATGAATGGTATTGATTGATTTTCTAACACTGATCCAACATTGCATACCTGAGAATAAGAACTATTTTGCCATGGTATACAGCTCTTTTAAAAATGTTGTATACTGTTTGCTAATAATTATAGGTGATTTTCATGTCTAAGTTCATGAGCAATATCAGCATTTCTCTTTTTTAAAACTATGTTTGTCTGCTGCTGGTATTAGAGAAATATTGAGAAAGACTATATGAAATTGTTTTTCAGTTTTTCAAATGTTTGCTAAATTTCTCTGGTGAATCCATTTGGGGCTGAGGATTTCTTCTTCAGGAAATTTTTAATTGCAAATTTTACTTTTTAATGGTTTAATGGGATTTGATAGTTCATGGTTTTAAAATAATTGGTCAATTTTATCTAAATTATTGAATTTATGAGCATAAACTTGTTCAGAATGATGACTTATTACCGCTCCACTGGTTTCAGGTCTGTAGCAATAGCCTCAATTTTATCGTGATATTAGTGATTCTTTTTTCTTCTTTTTATTTCTGTCAGTCTTATCAGAGATTTACTAATTTTGTTGACTTTGTTTTTTGATGTGTTAAGTATTTGTTTAATTAATTTTCTCTATTTTCCTATTATCTGATTTTCATTTATCTTTATTAGAGTAATTGACAGAGGCATATGGTGAAGTCAGTGCTATAATTGTGGAAATGTTAATTTCTCATTGTAATTTTGTTGGTTTGCACTTCCTGTATTTTGACACTCTCTAGTTTGATACATAATTAGGACTGTTATGTATTTCTGGTATATTGCTTTTCTCTTATTGAATTGCCATTTTTAATTTCTGATAAATTTTAGAAATATACTTTGTCTCTTATTAATTCAGTTATTCCTCTTTTTTTTTTTAAAAAAAGATAATGTTTCTCTGGTTCATCTTTTACATCCTTTCACTTTAAGTCTATATATGTTGTTGAACTGAGAATGAATTTCTTTTAAATAAAATTTAATTGGGTGTGTATTTGTTTCATTATTTCCTGCTGCCAACTTGTCTTTTCATTGGTGAATTTACACTGTTCACATTTAGTATAATTAATAATAAATTAAACTTAAATCTTTCACTGCGATTTTTTTTTTGTGTGTGTGTGTCCTCTGGATTTGTTCCTCTGTTTTGCTTTCTCCACCTTTTATGAGACACATAATCAAATTGTCCAGTTCCATATGGATTTGCAATAGTGTATTTCTGTATCAATCCTAAAGGAAAGTGGACAGCAAAAAAAAAATTGTATCTTTGAATGTTCCTTTTCTACTCCCAAGAAACCTCACCAAGTTAAGGGAAGTATGAGAGCAAACCTGGGCAGGAAAGTCCAGATACCTATTATCTTGAAGGCATGGCCTTCTCTGTGAACACAGAGTTAGGGTGAGTTAGTGTTACCTGTAGAAAGTTACTTTCTTGAATGTGTACAGTGATGGTTGCTCCTTGAGATTCTGGTAATACAAGTAAGCTAATGGTGATATGTCACTGATTCTGCCTCCTAATATGTGAATATATCTTCTGGGGAGTTGCGTGTTGGTGTGAACTGGAGGCACTGTGGAAAGGATTTATATCATTCTACACTCATTCAGCCAGCCACCATTAGACAAAGCATCAAGAGGAAGAAGAGTCTCTACCTTGGTGAAACACCTTGAGGTACAGAGGTTCTATTTGTTCAGCCTTCCAAGAACTGAACTTTCTGAGAGCAGTCACTGATCTCTCCTAAGCTTTCCCTTACTAGTCATATATGTCTCATGTGGGCACTTTCTTGACTTTCCCAGAGCCCATCAGAGGGCCCTGGCACACTGGGCTGTGGACAAGACAGTCTTTTTGTATCATTTCTGTCAGAGTTGCTCTGGGAATTACAACATATAAATGTGACTTTCAACATACATAGATGACTTCTGTTGTTACCGGGATTTCCAATTGACTTCCCTTGCTTTGGAGCCATGCTACCTGGTACTGTAAGTAAGCTCCTGAATCAACAAAGGAAGGAAGTTATCAAGGAAAACACTGGGCCTCCTTAGGTAAAGTGTGTGAATCTCACTTCTGGTTGCTGTCATTATCTTTTTCTTTGTCTTTATTTTTTATAAGTTTAAATTTTTTTTCAGCATTAAGTTCTCTGGAATTATTTTGTTTAGAATTTATTCAGTTTCTTGTATCTATATATTTGTATCATTTTGCCAAGTTTTGTAAGTTATTTTTCATTATGTCTCTGAATACTCTTCCACACACACTCTACATTCCCTCTCCTTCTGGGACTCTGATAACACAAATACTGAATTTTGGAATATTTTCCATAGTACCAGAAAGTATTTAGTTTATTTAATTTGTTTTCTAGTTCATTTTTCTCTTTTGTTTAAATTGAGCAATTTTTTTAATCCATCAAGTTAACCAACCTTATCTTCTGTTATCTTCAATATATGATTGAGCCTTACAAGTCAGTTTAATAATGTTGTTATTGTACTTTTCAGGTTAACATTTTCCACTTGTTTCTTTTGTATGACTGCTAATTCTTGGTTGAAGTTTTTAATTTATTTATTTTTTTTCATTTGCTCCATGAAAGTGTATTATTGATTGTTTAAGTAAATTTTCTGGCCATTAATTAAAACCCCTTGTAATGGTGCCAGATGATTGTCTTTTCTCACTAATGCTGTGATCTTCTTTGTTCTTGGTGTAACTAGATGATTTTGAATATATTTTACTACTAGCAGACTCTGGATCTTCTAAAATCTCTTGTTCTACTAGATGAACACTCTTCTTAGCTTTAGCACTCAGGTCCTGGCATTCTTCTGTGAGTTGTTTTTTTCTCTGACAGTTCAATTTTTAGAGCTTGTGTGGTATATTCTTGTCTAATCTTCCTTCTGGTACTGCTGGGGCTTCCACGGGTCTCTTCCACTGCCGATGTTTTGGAAGGGAAAAAGAGGTTTCTGACTGAAAGTACTACAAAGTATTTTTTATCAGGTAAAGGAAGTCATTGATCCTAGGATGAAGTTGCTTCTGTGGCCAGAAATTTATTATGATGGGATTCTCCTAACTGTCACGATCAGAGAACAGAGTATTGTCAGTGAGCATCCTGGCCAGCACTCCTCTTCCCTGGCCTAGCATCTCTGGCAACGGCATGACTCAAACCCTCAGAAACAAAATGTTTTTCTAGTTTTGGCTGATGAGAAGACTATCAGTTACATAGGGGTTTAAAAAAATCTTCCTATCTTCTTATGTTGGGCTGCTCAGTGTGACACATTTCTTTTGCTGTTGCTGCCCAGTGGTTTGGTGTCTCAGGCTGATATGAAGAGTGTTTCCTCTGGCTTCTATTGTTACAGGGGTTTGTAATTGACCTCCCTTTCTGTGGTGCCAGGCTACCTAGTATTCTAAGTAAGCTCCTGTACCAACAAAGAAAGGAAGAAAGCAACCTGGTCTACTCCTGGGTCAGCTTCACTTGAGGGTGGGAATCATGAGTCTTCTTACAGTTAAGGGGCTCTGCCAGTTCTGAGTGACAAACCAATTTGCCTTTCTCTTACCTCCTTTCAGGGTTTTTCTTTGGTTGCTCCTTATGTTGTTCTCATAGTTTGTGGTTGTATATATTGGGGAAGAGCAGAGGCAAGTGTGTATATTGAAATATTCTCCAGAACAAAAGCTGTAGATTATTTTTGAAAATAATTATTTTGAAAATGCTATATATAGTCAACAAACCATTTCAAAGTACAATCAAAACTTCCTGTTATGAATCTGATAGAAATAGCATATAAAGTTTAGCTAGGCCATTGTCCACAATATCATATGTGATCTAGACTTCCTAAGCATCTACAGTTCACTTGTCTTCTCACTGAGTTACTCAAGTTATTCATGTGTTCTAATGTTTCAGGCCAGTATAACAATTTTTCAATATATAATAGGAAAGCAACCCAAAAGTCTCCTTAATTTTTTGTTGCTCCCATTCAATCATTCAACAATTAGAGGTTTATATTATAATTAATAATGCCATGTTCTGACAGATAAGAGTATAGAAAATAAATTAAAATGTATACCTCATCCTTTCTAAATTAGAAACTTTTAAAATAAAGACTATGAAGAAAACCAGAATAAATTTTCATTTATTTAAAATTTATCTTGATTACATATCAGGTTTTTAAACTACTCTATATCTACACAAAGATATATTTTTAAAGACACACATACAATGCTTTACATGCCAGCATGTCTAATTCAATGAATATCACACATCATAATATGCTATGGATTGGATATAAAATGCCCCCTGGAGAACTCATGAGACAATGTAGGAGTGTTCAGAGGTGAAATTATGAGGGCCATAACTTAATAGGTGGATTAATTATTTTGGTGATTTAACAATTTGAAAGGAATACTGTACTGGGCAGTAACTGTAGTTAGGTAGGGCATGACTGAAGGATTATGTCATTGGGAGCATGACAGTGAGGGTTATTTTGTCTCTGGTTGCTTGATATTTGCTTCCGGGAGCTTTCCTCTGCTGAGATATTCCACCATGATGTTCTGTCTGACCTCAGCCCAAGAACAATGGAAGCAACCAACCAAGGACTGAGACTTCTGAAACCATGAGCCCAGAATAAACTTTTTCTTCTCTAAATTATACTTATCAGATATTTTGGTCACAGTGACTAAAAGCTGCTTAACACAATGTACTACAGGTAAAACTACATATATTATAAAATGAATAAAATTGTATTATTTTGATATTACAATACTTTTCCCAATGTAAAATAATAATAAATTAACATTAATGTTACTTACACAAAATCTTAATAAAACAGCAGACTCAAATAAAAAAAACTGAAAAAAATTAAAAAGCAACTTTATATATCATATTTGCATATAAAAGTATTTATGCTGTAAGGTTAATTTTATAATAGTACAGAATATTTCTTCATTTTTAAAATTCCTCCAGGGGAATTTATATCAAAAGGAAATGAGATATTTAATATGAGACATCATTTAATTATTTGCCCCATTTCCAATCTTAACATAAACCACAAAAATGACTAAGTATGAATTACCATATTTTGTAGTTTATGTAAATTAAAAGATTAAAAAGTTATGTCTGTAGCTAAGGAAAATAAGTAAAACATTTTACAACTGCTTATCAATTCTAAAGCCAGTGATTTGATTTCAATTGTTCTATCCATAAGAATCAATGAAATACTATTTTTTAGGGACAGGAATTGAGATGAGTTGAAGATTGAAATAATGCCAAGCACTTGAATCTTTCAACAGCATAATCATACTCTGATCACTTGAGAATGAAAAAAATTATTGTTAATATTTTTAGAGATTTCAAATAAAGAACTTTGTGAACCTCTGCTTTCAATTTCCAAAAATCCAGTCATCTAACCATAGTATTTATGGTTAAACAGTGGAGTTTTATTATAGTATTCCTCTACATTTCACAGCATGTTTCCACACACTGTTTCAGAGGGAATCAAGGCATGAGAAAGTACTTGTCTAAAGTCACCATGAACCCAGAATGGAAAGCTTGCAGTCTGTGGTCTTCCCATCTCACCACAGTTTTTTTCTCTCTTTTTTTTTTCTTTTAGGTGGAGAATCATGTCCATCAGAACTTTATATTTATGCAAATTAATTATAGACTTCTGTGTTTCATTATGGCATATAACATAATTAATCTATATTTTCCCAAACACCTCCCTTTCTCTTCTCTCCACTTTCCTCCCTCCTCTGATTCCTATACTCTACTGGCTTATTCTCTACTGGCCTCCCTTCTACTTTCATGACATCTTTTTTTTTCTTTTTTTTTCATCTCGGCTTCCATATATGACTGAAAATATATGACATATGTCTTTCTGAGTCTGGCTTATTTTGCTTAACATGATGTGCTCCACTTTCACTCATTTTCCAACAAATAACATAATTTTGTTCTTCATTTTGGCTGAATAAAACCTCATTGTGTATATATACCACATTTTCTTTATCCATTAATTGGTTGATGGTTTCATAACTTGGACATTAAGAATTTTGCTGTGATAAACATGGGTATACATGTATGTATGAAGTATGCTGACTCTAATTCTTTTGGACAAAGACAGGCGTGCTATAGCTAGATTATATTGGTTTCTGAGGAACCTCCCTACTGATTTCCATACTGCTTGAACAAATTTACATTCCCAACAACAATGTGTAAGAGATGCTTCACCCCACTAGAACCCCCACATTCTTGCCAGTCATTATGGCTATTCGTACACTCCATGATAGCAATTTAGCATCTTAATGTAGTTTTGATTTGCATCTTTTCTGATGGCTGAAGATTTTGAACATTTGTTTTTCATAGAGTTGTTGGTCAATTGTGCTTGTTTTGAAAAGTGTCTATTTTGTTCTTTTGCCCATTTATTTTCCTAATTATTGAATGGGTTATTTCATCAAAATGTTCCTTAAATCTTAAATCATTGCTTTTACTGCCTTTTGGAATGAGCATAGGTGTTTGAACTTACTTGTATAGAAATACATACACATTTATGTGTGTATAAATATTCTGTATATATATATATCTATATATATATACATATATATATAGATATATATACATGTAGCAACATTCTGAGACATCTTTTAACAATAGATATATCTAATAATTATAAGTTATATAAATATGAATTAGGTATTGAATTGTTTGACTTTCTAGTCAAGGCAAATAACAGTGGCTCACAACACAGGAGTAGTACCAAATAAATGCAGTAATTCATTCCCTTTACACAAATAGCTGCTGAAAGGCAGACAGAGGTGTCAGTTGTGTGGGGTGCAGGTGATTATGGCCCAGTCCACACACCACAAGGTTGTTTTTTTTTTCTCCACCAGAAAACTGTCCATTAACTTTCCAAAGAGCCAAAAGCAAAAGGAGAGGAATTTGTGAAGTTGCTAGCCCATATGGCTGGTAGTGAGTTAATCTGTGTCTGAGCAGCAGGTGGCAAGAGCCAGTCTGTCTGTTGGGGCTGTTAGTAACCCAGGGGCAGATCAGAGAACAGCAGGGAAGGTATAAACTCAGGCTGCAAATACAGTCAGGAATGTGGCAGGAAATTATTTCTGAAAACACACTTTGCAGCATAAGGGCAGCCATCAGATGCTACATGATAGTCTAATCTGCACTTCATTTTGGTAATTATTTAGAGTTATACAGGTAGGTATGAATTTTAGATAGTTGAAGATATGTAGTTATTGTTCACTTTATATAACACCTTGCCTTAAAATAATTATTTCAAGTGTCCTTGCTTCAAAATAAAATGTGCATGCAAAAAGATTTTGGAATTTTGAAAAAGGAAATGATCTAGATCAGCTATATTAGAAAGAGATAGGGACCTGTTCAAAAGGCAGAACCACAAAGATAATGGCTTTGTTAAATAACCAAGAGAAAATAGGGGCTGGATAGTATTTCCCTTGATGATCTGGCAAATAGAGAAAATGAGAAATAAATTAGTTGAAAACAACTAAAAGAACCCTGAATTATAGGAACAACTGGGTACCAAAAATTTTTTAAAAAGAACCATGCAAATTATTATCGGACAATGCTTATTAGTATCTTCTTTCCTTCCTTCTTTTCTTTTGCTTTCTTCCTTCATCTATCAGTAGATGTATCTCTCATCTATTGATGTATCTATATGAATGTTAAATCTAACATTAAGATTTGGCATATTTTTGTGTTCACAGAATTAAACCTAAACCATTTGCAAAAATAAACTAGACCAAGGAATCTGTTTACATGTAGTCTTCTTGTTTCTTAACCATGAAAATAAAGCATTAGTTTTCCTAAACTTAGTTAATATAACTTAGTTATATTAATCATCTGTCATTAAAATATTGAATAGAAGGGTTTAAGAGATAAATAATCAAAGGGGACTGAAAGCTGAATTAAAATGATATTCACAACTAGTATCAAATGTGATAACTAGGATCCCAAAGTTCTAGAAAATCCAAACTGCTATTTATTTTTTTTCATTTTATTTTTTTTATATCTTTACATAAGCTCTATTATTATTATTTGCATTACAATTCTTAATACACCTCTATACCACAATTTATCATATCTTCCTATACAAGACATGCTGACACCAAATTCACATCTTCATACATGAACTTTGTACTATGATGAGGTTCTCCTTCCACCTCTCTCTCCCATTCCTTCCCACCCCTCCTCCCTATCTAGAGGTAATTTTCCTCGCATGGTCTCCCTCCTTATCACATCCTGAGTTACCCCCCTTATATCAGAGAAGACATTCAGCATTTGTTTTTTGGGGATTGGCTAACTTCACTTAGCATACTCTGCTCTAATGCCATCCATTTCCTTGCAAATGCCATGATCTTATTCTTTTTTAGTGCTGAGTAATATTCCATTGTGTATAAATGCCACTTTTTTTTTATCCATTCATCCACTGAAGGACATCTGGGTTGGCTCCACAGTTTAGCTATTCTGAATTGTGCTGCTATAAACATTGATGTGGCTGTGTCCCTGTAGTATGCTGTTTTTAAGTCCTTTGGGTATATATGTAAACATACAACCTTTTCAAACCTTTTTTACTCATAAAGAGCTTTGAGAACAAACTCTCTAGAGGGGAAAAGAATTAGAAAGGGCCAAGCATATGCTCAGGATCAGAATTCAAGTGAACTTCATGTTTTTCTTTCTGAGACCTATGACCATTAGTTTCAGTAGACTGAATTTCACCTTCTCTCATATCATAGCTGAAATTCTAAAAGTAAAAGGTTTACTGTTTGGGGGTCTATCACCTGACCCTGGTGATAGGTTGTGGTTATTTCCATAGTGAGGCATATTCTTCTTTTTTTTCCCCTAGAAATAAGAAAAGTGAAATACTGTTAACTCCTGCACAAAGTCATTGCTACAGAGTGGTTCCTACCATTCTTCAATAGCCAGTATATGTTATCCACCTTACAATTGTCCTCTAATGCTTACATCACTTATATAATTTCAAGTGCTCTTGGGCATGGATCTCAGAGGCCAACTCAAATTCTCTTCTCTTTGCTCCAAATTGCAAAAACATCTCCAAATATGTTAGTGTGATCAAAGGAGGTATAATGGTCAAAATTGCAGCTGAACTGGGCCTCAGAGTTTTAAATAGTAAGAATCCGAAGATAAATTGTTATTCCATGAAGATTGACATGCTAGACATAAAGTCATCAAGAAGGATTCCAGACTGTATCCAGGGGGAGAATGCAGAAGAGCAGGATGCCTAAATTTACTTATATAATTCCTGAAATTGTAATACACATGTCTCATGAAATATGAAGTTCAAATTATGATAAATGCTAAGAATTTTATTAGATCTCAGCAAACCCTAGAAATGATGATTTGGAAGAAACTTGATTTTTTTGATGATCAAGGAAAATGACAACAATGACGAAACAAACAAACAAACAAACAAAACTTGTACAGAGGTATCTATAACCAAAAGGCTTTAGGGTAAAATGTATGTATATATTAGTAGTATTTAGCAATAATTTGGATTACCTACGTTTCAGAGAAAATATTAACGTATTTCTATGTAGAAGGAGTTTGTATTTTTAAATGGGAGGAATTTGTATTTATTTGCAAATGCACTACATTCTATGTAGCTGTAGAGAAACTAAAAACATATTATTAACATCAGACACAGACACATGCATGTCTATAATGAATTACACAGTACCCAGCAATGTCACATTTGCCACTTTCACCTATTCTTATAGTATTCATTTTCCTTAAATCATGACAACCTAATAAATCCCAGTTTACTACAAAGAATAGAAGCTTTCTCAAAAATAATAAAAATTTATGTTATTCATCTATGTATCTGAAAGACATCAATGTTCATTGTTTTTAAAACTACATTTTAAATTTATTATCACAGTAATATGTTTAAAAGTAACTCTACTCTTCCAAGTCCACTATTAATTCTTAAAAGCAATGACATCCAGCTTACTTTTTGTATATTTCATTATCCACACCTCAAAATAATATGTGTGTATAATTTCTTAATTTATGAAAATAAAGTCACTTGTCTATTGTCTTCTGATATGACCAAAAATATTTAAAGCATTTAAACTACCACATCACCTCCATGTACTCTGGGTATGTTTACATCACTATTCTTAAGTTTTTTTGGGGTAATTTCTATCATTTGGAACTATTTGAGAGAAGGAATATAAATTAATATAATAAATAAATGTGAACATAGCCCAATTTAATAAATCTCCAAAGTAACACTTGTATCACGTTCTCCTTCCTTTCCTTGCAAATGTTAAGTTCCACTTAAATTCGGTGTTTATTTTCCCATACAAGTACATATTCACTTATATTTATCCATCTTTCCTGTTACAAACCCTTTTGAAGTTAAAGGTATTTTGAAATTCAGAATGATTTAGATACTATGAAAACATTACTATAAAGACACTATATACTATAGAATATGTAACATCTTCTGTAGATTTGGAGCAGGCTCTATAATTAAAATCAACAAATATTTCTGAAACAGAAAGCATAAATATCCATAGCAAGTGTGATAAACAAAAGGAAACAATAGCTTCATATTATTTAGGTCATATTTTGTCAGCAAGTGAATTAAGATTACGTAAATTTTATAGGCAATGCATTGGGGGTGGGGTAAAAAATCTCATTTTTATAGCTCTTAGGATTTGGGAGTCATTCATGAGAGATTGTGAAAATACACTAAATAATGGATTTTTATTACACTCCTAATACATTTGTTCCTAACTTTGTTGATACAGATTAGTGTAGTTCCCCTCTGTGAAACGCACTTATCATCATCAGTTCCCTTCCAGGGACCTTTCTTCCCAATGCCTACCTTTAAATGGAGGTCTTTTTTTTGTTTGATAACACTTGTATTCTGTTACAGAATGCTAACAAAGCTTGTTTTCCCTGCTATGTCTGTAATTTGATTTGGAGAGGGCATGTCAATTATCTGCTTACATTACTTTGTCTATGTGAATAAGGGTTATGCAGCTCCAGGGAGCACATCCATTTTTCTGCGAGCTTTATCTCCATTTAGTTCATTTCTTTGCATTATTTTAACAAACATACCTTTCAATTTACCCAGAATTTCTATCCAAATTTGTTTCCTGTCAGCTGCCTGTAAATACTGAACTCAGATCCTGCATTAAAAGTGATTTCCTTGTTGCTGTCATTGCCCTGTGTGCAAGGCAAACATTTGTTTCCAGTTTCCCACCATATCCTTCACTCTTTCTCCATCTGCTTTTTATCTTTAAAATTTGTTGAAATACATCATTTGCAAATGACTATTGTCTTTTATATTTATGTTGAGACTATACATGAAAAAGCATAATTGTTGTAAAATACTATATATATATATATATATATATATATACACACACACACACACACACACACACACACACACAAATAGTATCAGAAAGAAGAGCAAATGAATTTATATTGCTAGCTTAACATTTGTTTCTATAAATTTTAAAAAGAAAAATGTTCAAATGATAACTATAAAAGATTATATTATCCAGGAGCAAGGTGGCAAGGTGCAGAACGTAAACAGTAGTTCTGACTTTAAAATGTCAGTGAATTCAATACACAATGTAATAAACATGCAATTAAAAATCAGGTATGCTTTTAGAATATAAGTAAATGGGCTGGGGATGTGGCTCAATCGGTAGTGCGCTCCCCTGGCATGCGTGTGGCCCCGGTTTGATCCTCAGCACCACATACAAATAAAGATGTTGTGTCTGCTGAAAACTAAAAAATAAATATTAAAAAATTATCTCTCTCTTAAAAATATAAGTAAATGACAATAACTCCCTATATTCTCATAAGGAAATCTAAATATGAAACTCATTTTATATTCTAAGAACTGTGATTATCTTATTTTGACACAATAGTAAGAAAGTACCAATGATTACAAAAGCATAAAGTTATGAAATAAAATATATTCCAGTATACTAGTCATTTTGTTACATGTGCATTTTATCACATCATGTTATATACCCTAAAAGATTCCCAATAAATTTATTAAAAATAAAATTTAAAACCATGAAAAAGAAATAACTTAAAAATACAATAATTAAGTAAAATCTGATCCAGTGGCTCAGGAGGCTGAGGCAGGAGGATAACAAGTCCAAAGCCAGCCTCAGCAAAAGTAAGGTGCTAAGCAACTCAGTGAGACCGTGTCTCTAAATAAAATACAAAATAGGGCTGTGTATCTCAGTGGTTGAGTGACCCTGAGTTCATTTCCTGGTACTCCTCCCCAGCCAAAAAAAAAAGTAAATAAATAACTGATCATTGTCACACGAACACATGACTAAGTTCATAGGTAAATTATTGTAGGTTATTCTGCAGATTTTATTTAAAGAGGTTAAGCAGTTGCTTAACCTCTTTAAATAAAAAATTCCACTCATATTCCCACATTTTAACCACTTCAGTCTGTACTCCACACACTTGCAATTGCCAGACTGCATTTCCTTATGTGAGACTTCCTCTGATTATTAAAGTCTTTATTTTATCCATGCACTGGACCAAAATGCCAGGGAAAACAGTTCCAGAAGAAGTACTCATCTGATGATTGATGAGAACTGGGGCATGAATATTTCAGCTTCTGTTAAGGACTTTATGTTTGCCCTTCTCCCCTGGCCCCAAATCTGTATGTTGAAGTCCTAACATTCAATGTGACTTGTGAAATACAAATATTTGGAGTATGTGTATTTGGGCCTATGAGGAGGTGATACAAATTAAATGATGTCAGAATGATGTCAGTAAGATGGGATCAAAAAAATCATATTTAATTTCAAAATACACAAAATATATTGTCCAGGGGGCTGTGGATGGAATGTTTGCCTAGCATGTTCAAAGACACAGTTTCAATTCCTAATATTCACACACACATATAGATATATGTGTGTGTATGTCCATATGTATATGTGGGTATATGTGTGTGTGTGTGTGTGTATATATATACACACACAGAGAGAGAGAGAGAGAGAGAGAGAGAGAGACAGAGAAAGAGACAGAGAGAGAGACTCAAGATAAATATATAGTCCAAATTAATAACATTATATTTATTTGATCTTCAGAAAGGGCAGTTTTTAGGGTGAAACAATATAGAGTTTGATTAATGCCAGAAATACTGAAAATGATGCGGCTTTTATATAGACAACATATTTGAGTAAATTTACATCAAGAAATTGCTTGGATAAATTCTAGTTAAATGAGATCACTGAGTGGAACCACTAATACCACTTCAGTTTATCAATTTTATCCCTGTATTGATAAGGAATAGCCCAGGCCCTGAAGCAGCCAATGTTATCATGCTTGCTTTTCTAACCAAAGTCAGAAATTATTTCTTGTTCTCTTCATATCATTGGACATATTTCTTAGTCATCTGGAAGAAAAGTACTTTCTCTTGCCTTTTCCAATATTGTTTCTTTTATATTGTATATTTCAGAATAAATATTTGCAAATATTTGCATTTTTCATATTTGAGGGTTAAATTTAAACTTTATTTTCTAAGATCCCAAGTGCTTTTTTTTAATTTTTTCATGAAAACTATCCAAGCCCCTCATATTTACACTGGTTACAGGGTTTCATTTGATGAAAGAAAACTATTCAAAAGCAATAAACAGAAGGTAGGCTGACTTTCTAGTTACTGAAAGCAAGAACTTGTTGCCTGTGTTCATGATTAAGTAATAAACTATTGTTATAGAGTTTATTAATTCCATCAAATCCTTTAATATAAGCTCATATTAATTGTATCTTTAAGCTTCATTCCTCAGCTTAGCAATGCTGAATTTTCCTAATTGGAATCTGGACTGTAATTATAATTTACTTAACGGGATTTTATGAAATGTGTTACCTCTTATAACACTTAAAGTTGAATCCCAAATCAAAATTTTGGAAAAAGGATTCTGAGGGAAGGTGCCTGAGCCATACGTGGAAAGCTTTGTCCCTTAGAGGTGTGTTATCTCTGAGAGTAAGGACATTTATATTCTTGTAATGCTGCAATGCTGTGTGTGGATAAACAATAATTTCAAACTTTTCTTCCTTTTTAGGAAAAAGCATAAAAATTCATTAACTAAGCATTGGAAACCTTTAAAAACATTTAAAGTATAATATCTTTTGGAGGACAGCATGTTTATATATTACACTTCTTCAGAATTATCTTAGGTGTGAAAATTTTCAAATGAGTAAGATGCCATCATCAATACTCAGTAGTCAGTGACTTAAGACTCACATCTTCTATATCAAGTTCACACTTCAACTTCAGCATTCAGCTAGTAAAGAAGTTGAAGTCAATAGCAAAAACATCATGTATAGTTATCACTGAAAGAATGTCCATGGACACATCTGGTACCAAAACTTCAGTGTCACAGATTTGACCACTATAGAAACATCTATAGGATTCTTAAAGTCTTATTATCTAATATCTAGGCTACATGAGACAAAATGATATTTTGACAAAAATTATCAAAATAATTCAAATGTAAGAAAAGTAGTAAATTTAATCTGACTATTCTAAATTTAATCTTATAGTATGCTATGCATAGAAAATATAATAAGCACATTCAGAACTATACAATCAAAGGCAAATAGCTATTTTAAACAGGATTAAGATGTTTTATTTGTCAACTCTCTCTCCCCTCTCTTAAACCAGGAGATGGGTTGAGGGAGGATAAGCCAAGGCTTGCTGCTGCATTAAATTTGTTGACAATTAAACTTTTATATTCTCACCTGTTGTTTTTACTAATAATAATAATTACAATTTACTGAGTTTTAATATAGACCAGCCTTTAGACAAATCACTTTATACAACTTAATTCTAATGTTCTCTATCAATGGGTAAGACAATTAAAGTTTAGAGAGACCAACAGACTTTCCCCTATTTACACTTTACAAGATGATGATTATTAGGGTTTAATGCAGGATTAAGAATTACAGAGAATTTTGAAAAGAATTTCCATTTCATAATAAAATTGGCACTTTATGTATTTTGTGCAATCAAATAAAACAATGTGTCTAAGTAAGTTTTGCAAACTAGAAAGCATTAAAATTTATCATTATTATTTATCTTGCTTAACAAACATTAAGTATACAGACCAGTAGATGAAACATGCACAGAGCCAAGATGGAGAAAGAGTTACTTCAAACAACTAAGACACTACATAAAATATATAGAAAAGTTGTTCTAAAGATATTGGACTCTGGGCAATAAAGGAAAAGGGAAACTAGAGAAGTAAGAACTGCCATTGCTAAGAGTTTCCTGACAATGATGTAGAGATAGGGGGCACCAGGTGGAGTCCAGAAATCTCTCTGCATTAACAAAATAGATTCTAGAGTCCATGAAGGTCAAGGTGGTTAGAATTCAAAGGGCTGAGTGCAGGAGTGAAAAAGAACTGCTCAGTGAGAACTCTGGAGAACAGCAGAGGGTCCCCTATGAGAATTCAGCTGAGAACTAATGATTGCATTCATTTGAGGAAACTAAAATCTAAGTTCACTGAATAGAGAGAAGATATTTTCCTCAATGGTTGCAAAAATTAATCCTTGACTACATGTGTTTTAATAATATTTGTCAAAACATAAAAGCAAGAGCAAAAAATGGCCAAATATTTTCAAATAGGTTAATCAAATTCCAAAACATTCAAGGATTTTTAGAGAAATATTTTACATGTTTTTATTTTTATTATAAAAATATTTAGTTGATAAAGATAGCATGTTTTCAATGCACACCACAGAATGATTTGATGTAGGTATACATTGCATAACTATTACCACAATCAAAATATATAACAGATCCATCAACATCCAGCTATTCATGAGGTCCCTAGAAATTGTTCATTTTATAACTGAAAATTTTGGACTTTGACTATCATATCCCCATTTTCCTCACCCTCCAGACTTTGGCAATCACCATTCTATTCTTTGTTTTTATAAATGTGTGTGTGTGTGTGAGTGTGTGTGTGTGTGTTTTAAGATTACACATGAGTGACAAATACAGTATTGGTTTCTGATGAGCTTATTTTGCTTACCATAATGTCTAATAGAATTTCCTTTGTTTCATGCCTGAATAACACTCTAGTGCATGTGTATGTAGGTATTCTCACTGCATTCTCATTTGTATGTTTGTGTCTATATATGTATATATACATAAATTATATTTACATATTAAATATTTTATATGTATTATATGACATTTTATATGTTTATTTTATAAATTATATATTTTTCTCACACATTTTGTATCTTTTTAACTTTCAATGTACCTTTACACTGACTCATAACTTGACTATTGTGAACAAGGTTGTAATGAATATGAGAGTACAAAGCAGTTATATCTTGGAGAAGATAATTTCACAGCTCAGAGATTATAGCACTGGTCTTACAAAATAAAAATGAATAAATACAGTTCTCAACCAAGTAACTCTTACATCTCACCCTTGAAATCTAAACAAAGACTGTCACTCATGTAAAGCAAGGTGTTCATCAACTTTCTGTCACTATAACAAATGCCTGGAATAATCAATTTATAAATACAAAAGGTTGATTTTAGCTTATGTTTTGGATCCGGTTACTTTTAGGCCTCTGGTGTGGTGTGGTGGTAGATAGCAGTGGCAGGGAGAATGTTATACAGCAAAACTGCTCACTTCATGACTAAAGATAAAAAAATTAATAAAGGAAGGGAGTAGAGTCCACAGTCCATTTAAAGGGCAAACTCCCAAAGACCTAAAGAACTCTCATTAAGCTCTACCTCTTAAAAGTTTCTCCACCTCCCAATAGTGCCTTTCTGGGGAACAAGTTTTACTACATGGGCCTTTGGGGGCCATTAAAGATCAAAACCATGATAAGCAGAAAATAATAATTGAGGAAGATAATGTCAGTCACATGAAACAGACTGAGAAGTAACACACATGATAAAATTAGCAGACAAGGGCATAAAAATTATTACAAGTATATAGCATATACACAGTAATCTAGAGGAAAAAAAGAAATATGTTTAGCAGAAATCTGGAAGAGATGTTAAAGAGAAAAAAATCTGACTTTGGATGAAAATTATAATATCAGAAAAAAATTGGATTTTATAAATAACAGCTAATGAAGAAAATATGTTAATGATTTTAAAGACAGAGCAATTGAAACTATCAAAACTTAAAAATGTTTTTTTAAAAAATGGAGAATTGGTAATTTGTGGCTTGTGGTCTAACATACATGATACTTGGATTCTCTAATAGGTGGGGCAGAAAAATGCATTTGAAATATAATATCAAATATTTTGCCGAACTGGAGAGCTGCTAAAAATTCACAGATCAAAAATGAAGAATAAACTCTAATTATAAGAAGAATGAAGAAAATTATACCTATATACTTCATAACAAGGTAACTTAAATCCAATGATAAAAATATTTTAGAAGCTCAATGTGAGGGAAAAGCATGGTTCATGTAGAAAAGTAAGATGAGAAGGTGAGCAAATGCAGTGTTGAAAACAATCCAAACACAAAGGCCTGGGAGTAACAGCTTCAATGAACTAAAGAAAAATATTGTACATCTAGAATCCTCTACAGACCAAAACTAATTTTTAGAAATGAAGGAGAAGGAAACACCTTATTTTAGACCTAAAAAAGCTAAAATAATATCACAAGCAGACAAGAAATGTAAGGGGAGTACTTCAGGCAGAAAGGAGAACTATACCAATTGGGAATCTGGGTCTGCATGAATAAAGATCACTCAAAATCATCCCCCATCCCTCTCTCTCTTTCTCTCCCTTCTACCCCGTGTGTGTGTGTGTGTGTGTGTGTGTGTGTGTGTATGTTTGTTTGCTACTGGGGATTAAACCCGGGACATCTTTGCCACTGAACAACATATCCAACTGTTTTTATTTTTTATTTTGATATGGGGTCTCATTAAGTTGCTGAACCTACGGAGTCACTGGGATTCAGGAATGTGCAATTGAACCTGGCTAAATATAATATTTTTAATTAAAATTTATTTTCAAGATAATTAGCAAAAATAAAATAGCAAAACATTTCAATAAGAAATAGTTATAGAAATAAGCATGGTATTCTAAGTTTATTATACTATATGTGATGTGGTATATTATCAACTAAAAGCAAACTTAAAGTTAACTGAGAACTATAAACTCTAAAGAAACAAATTATATCACAGTATAGATAATAAGACAAATAAAAAGAAGATGGGTAATAAAAGTATATTAAGTTAATAAAAAAGGCTGAAAATATAAAAAAAATGTAAAAAGGGAACAAATGGGACAAATAAAAAATAAATATGAGTGTTTGATTTAAACCTAACTATATTAACAAGCGCATTAAATGTAAGTGTGTAATTGTCCTGAACACCACAATTATTGTAAGAATGGATCAAATGTAAAACAAAACCATCTGATGTATGCAAGAATCCCACATTAAATAAAAAGACAAAAAAAGTTTAGGACCAATTGAAACCAGAAGAGCTATTGTGATAACACTGATCTAGAGAGCTCAGATGGCTATATTAATACTAAAGTAAATTTTAGAACTAAAAGAGGTAAGCAGTATCAAGTCCTTGTTTCTTAAAACAAAATCAATCAATTTATTTTCCACGATGGAGCTGTGAGGACATCACCCTCAATTTTCTGCCCAAAAGCAATGATAAAACATAATAAAATTGCCGACTTCAACCATTTAAGGTTACTGGAGAAGAAAAAAAAGATATATAACTAATTGAGAATCAATAATTAATTAAAAAATCTAGCCAAGTTTAAGAAAGTACAATGCATTTGGTGGCTTCTTGCCTTCTTTTCACATCTTCTCCAAGTCTCAATTAGCACAGCAGCATCAAAAAGAAAACAATGCAGGGCTGGGGATGTGGCTCAACCGGTAGCGCGCTCACCTGGCATGCGTGCGGCCCGGGTTCGATCCTCAGCACCACATACCAACAAAGATGTTGTGTCCGCCGAGAACTAAAAAATAAATATTAAAAATTAAAAAAAAAGAAAACAATGCATTACATACAGGGAAGCAATTATTCTATGAAAATCTGACTCTCTTGATTCTCGCCAGAAGTAATGAAGAGAAGAATGTATCCAGTGATAAAAGAAAAACAAGATTCTGGGCAAAAGCTAATTTCCAGTAAAAGAATTCTTCAAAAATGAAGTAAAAACTTTTATGTGTAAACAAAGACGGATGGAACTTTTTCCTTGAATAATTGTCTCAAAATCTTTAAGCAAGTCATTTGAGCTGAAATAAAATGACATCATATAGTAAGCTGAATCCAAATAACAAAATACAAAAGTGAGAACATTAAAAAAAGGAAAGTTTCTGGATTAAAAAAAAATAAAAGGAATGTATGTTACATTTTATAAAACAAATTGCAAAACTGTGTAATTGGTTTTATAGCATATATAATTAATATGTATGACAGTAAGAGAACAAAGTAGGTGGGCAGAGATGACTGTATTTGTCATTTTAATATTTTACCAGAGTCTATGTTTGAGTCTATATTTTATCAGAATTTTGCGTAAATCTAAGGTAGATTTTGTATGTGTATGTGTGTGTCTGTGTGTGTGTATGTCTGTGTCTGAGTGTGTGTGGTGATGGGTATTGTACCCAGGGTCTTGTGCATGCAAGGCAAGCACTCTACCAACTGAACTATATCCCCAGCCCTAAAATAGATTATTATAAGTGAAGATGCATATCATAATGCCTACAGCAAACTACTAATAAGCTTAAAAATGTAAAAACATCAAGAAAAAATCAAAAGGATACACTAAAAATATCTCTTTATCATAAAAGGAGGTAGTAAAGAATGAAATAAAAAAGTACAAGATGTAAAAAAGAAAGTCAAAACACAGATAGGAAATCCAACAATTAGAACTATTATACTAAACTAACCATGTCATTCTAATAAAAAAGCTGAAATTGGATTAAGAAATCAATTTATAACTAAATAGAGCACCCTGAAATTCAAAGATAAGAAAAATGGCAGTATAAATGACAAAGTAGACTTTAAGGCAAAAATATTATTGGAGGAAAACGTGGCTAATTTTTAATTACAGATCAATTCATGTACATTTACCTAATAATAGAGTCCTTAAACACAGAAAGCAAAACTTCACTGAACTAAAAAGAAAATACTATGATCATACAATAATAGTAGATAGAACATCAATATATATGGACTTAATTATGACACTCTCCATAACATATTAGAACAACTAGACAGAACTCAACAAAGATATACAGGATTTGAATGACATTATCAGTCTATTTGTCCTCACTGGAAACAAGTCATTTTCTTTTTGAGCAAACAAGGCACATCTCACAGTAATGTAGGTGAGGCTGTAACCCAAGACGCACTTTCAAAGGCTGAAAAACATACAAATGTTTTTCAACTCAAAAAAATTAAATGATATGCTTGAATCAAATGTATGAAATATGATATATCAAGTGCTTTGTAATGTTTTGAACAACTAATAATAATAAAAAGGGAAAAAAGAAATTAAATGAGAAATCAACACCAGAGTGAAATTTTGAGAAATTCCTGTATATTTAGAAATGAAAGGGTGTCTGTGTAAATAACCCATGGGGCAAAGAAAACTCAAAAAGTGAGATACAAAGATATTTTAAAATGAATGAAAATTTTAACAGGCAAAAAACCTGTCTAAGCACAGCAAATGTTTTAGAGGAAAAATGGCTATAAATGCCTATATTAGAAAATAAAATAGGACTTATAAAAATCCATGAATTAATTGTACAACTTGAGAAGCTAGACAGAGAATGGAAAATTAAACTCAAAGCACAAGCATGGAATAAAAAATGAATAGAAACAAGTTGACAAACTAAAAAGGCAACCAAGAGAAAATAACAACAAGACTAAAAATTGTCCTCTCTTACGGTCAAAAAAATTGAAAAAATCATGGACTTAATAGTAAAAAATGATAATGATTCAAAATTACAAAACTGGGAATAAAAAAAAGAAGTATCATTACTAATAAGGAGAAAGTAAAACACTATAAAGAAATACCATGAAAATTTTTAGCAAATAAAATAACTTTGGCAAATAGATAAATCCCTAGAAAAACAAAACTAAAAATGACTCAAAACTAACTCAAAAAGAAATAAAAAGTCAGGAAAAAATCTATTTGTCAACAACAAATTTTAAAATTAAGTATTTAAAATCCTTCCAATAAGCTGGAGATGTGGCTCCAGTGGTAGCACGCTCGCCTGGCATGCATGTGGCCCAGGTTAGATCCTCAGCACCACATACAAAGATGATGTGTCTGCCAAGAAATAAAAAATAAATTAATAAATATTAAAAGATTCTCTCTCTCTCTCTCTCTCTCTCTCTCTCTCAAATAAATAAATAAATAAATAAATAAATAAATAAAATCTCTCCTATGAAGACTGAGCCTACTTGTCCTCAAAGCTGAATTCAAAACATTTTAAAGAAAAAGGTAATATCAAGCTTCCACAAACTCTGTCAGAAAACAAGAAAGACCAAGTCTCAACTTGTTAGAAAATGAAATCATAAAAATATGCAGACAATTATCACACATTAACTTAGATTTATAAGTCCTTACCAAAGTAATAGCAAAATAGGTCCAGAAATATAGAAATATATTTCTGAAAAGGTGGTATTTATCTTTCAAATGTAAGGCTGGTCCCCAAATTAATTAATGTAATATACTATATTAAAGAGAATAAAGAACAATGGACCATATTATCACTTCAAGAAACACAGAAAAAATCATTTGAAAAACATCCAAAACAGAGTCACAAATAAAATTCTAAACAAACTAGGATAGGAAGGGAAATTATTTTACTTGATAAGTGAAAGCTGTGGGAAACTTATAGCTAGCATTATAATTCAGGGTAAGAAATTGAATTATTTTCTTCCTAAGATCCAGAACAAGACAAGGATGATACCTGTTGCCATTTATTTTCAACATTGTACTGGAGATTTAATCAGGGCAATAGAACAATCAGGGCAATAAAGCTAAAAAATAAGTAAATAAGTAAGTAAGTAAATAAATAAATAAATAAAGTCATCTAGATGGGAAAGGAAAAAAATAAAACTATCCTCATTAGCAGATACCATGATTCTGTATTCAAATTCTGTGTTATCCACAATGTCACAGGACAAAGGATATAAGATCAACAGGATTTAAGATCAACAAATAAAAATCATTTTTATTTCAAAATATTAGCACTAAAATACTTGAAATATTTCACAATGATAATACTAATTAAACAGAAGAAATAAATAAGATCAAAGCCATAAAAAGAAAAGTTCACTAAAGAAAAAAATTAAGAAACTCCAATAGCTTTATGTTGATTAAAATAATTAATGTTGCAGTATTATTTTTTTTAACTTCCAATAAAAAACTTTAGACCCATGTGGCTTCATTGATGAATCCTACCAAATACTTCAGAAAACAAATTGTACACAAACTCTCTAAAAGTATTAAAGAGAAGAAAATACTCCTCAACTCATTATATAAAACCAAGGATATTTTCATATGAAACTGGAAAAAAATTCATAAAAACTGCATACAAAATATCATTGTGAATATAAATGCCAAAATTTTTAGGAAATGGAAAGCAACAATATATAAATGGTGACATGGAAGGCCAATTAGAATTTATTTCAGTAGTTCCAGGTTAATTTAACATTTTAACAGCAATAAAGATAATGTATCATTTTAATAGATTAAAACAACATGATCATCTCCACAGACTCAGAAAACTCAAAGTGGGGCATAAATACAACATTCACTATGACTAAACATTCTCAGCAATCTAGAACAAGAACATTATCAACGCAGCCAAAGAAATCTATGAACAACTTGTAGCAAATGTGTTACTTAACGATAAAGATTAGATGATTTTAACTTGTAATAAGGTACAGGAAGATGATTCTTATTCTCACATTTTCTATTCATCATTTTACTGAAGATTTAAGTAAATGCAATTAAACAAGTAAAAGAAAAGTTATTCAGTTTTGACATAAAAATTTAAAACTATGTAAAAATAATATGATTGTCTATGTAGAAAATTCTACTGAATATCAAAAATATTACCCAAATTAACAAATGACTTAAGCAGTCTGCATAGATGAGATTAATATTAAAAACTTATTAGACTTAATATATGAGAATCAAACATTTATCAATCAAAAATTTTATAAATATGCAATTTCAAATAGCATCTAAGATGTGAACTGCTTAGGGATGGATCTGAAAAAAAATTGATCAAAACCTGTTCACTGAATTTATAAAACATTCCTGAAAATCATTAGAGTTATACAAATGAGGAGATAAATGAAGATTAAGAACTAGAAGTCTTGAGCTGGGGATGTGGCTCAAGCGGTAGCGTGCTCACCTGGCATGCGTAGGGCGCTGGGTTTGATCCTCAGCACCACATAAAAATAAAATAAAAATGTTGTGTCCACCGAAAACTAAAAAATAAATATTTAAAAAATTCTCTCTCTCTCTCTCTCTCTCTCTCTCTCTCTCTCTCTCTCTCCTTAAAAAAAAGAACTAGAAGTCTAAGTATATTTAAGATGTCAATACTCATAGATTCTGCAAAGTAACAATCAAAATTCTAGTAGCCTGCCAGGCATACTGACAGACACATGTAATCCCCATGACTCAGGAGGCGGAGGCAAGGAGGATCACAAGTTCACAAGTTCAATGACAGCCTTGGCGAGGCCCTAAGAACTTGGTGAGACCCTGTCTCAGAATAAAAGGGCTGGTGTTGTGAACTTTAAGATTCTCATAAAGATAAGAGTAATAAAGACAGTTGACACAGGTAAATAAATCAATTAACCCAAATGGAGTTCCAAAGTAGACTCACATATATATGAGCATGCATTAATTCACAAAATAACCATGTCCATTCAATGGAGAAAGGACAATCTTCAGAAAATAATTTTGGAACTATTAGATATCTGTTTCAAAACAATAAATTTGCTTCTATAAACAGTTACTTCAAAGTAGATTATACCTAAATATAAAAATTAAAATTACAAAATGTCTAAGAATAAGGTGACAATATTTGTAAATTGGAGTTAGCTTTCTTAGTTATATCACCAAAGGCATGACCATAAAAGGAAAAAAAGTGATGACTTGGATTTACTTAAAGAACTTCTGTTCAACAGAAGATAATATTTAAAAAAACATGAAAAGACCATGCATATTCATTTATTGAAGTTCATCTAGTTTAGTTCCACAGTTTAGCTATTGTGAATTGTGCTGCTCTAAACATTGATGTGGCTGTGTCACTGCAGCATGCAGTTTTTAAGTCATTTGTGTATAGATTAAGGAGTGGGATTGCTGGTGGTTCCATTCCAAGTTTTCCAAGGAATCTCCATACTGCTTTCCAGATGGGTTGTAGCAATTTGAAGGCCCACTAGCAATGTAGGAGTGTGCCTTTTCCCCCACATCCTCGCTAACACTTATTGTTGCTTGTATTCTTAATAACTGTCATTCTGACTGGAGTGAGATGAAATCTTAGAGTAGTCTTGATTTGCATTTCTCTAATTGGTAGAGATGATGAGCATTTTTTCATATATTTTTTGATCAATTGTATATCATCTTCTGAGGAGTATTTATTCAGTTCCTTATCCCATTTATTGATTGGGTTATCTGTTTTTTGATGTTAAGTTTTTTGAGTTCTTTATACCTTCTGGAGATTAGCCCTCTATCTGATGTGCATGCAGTAAAAATTTGCTCCCATTCAATAGGATCTTCACCTCACTGATTGTTTCTTTTGCTGAAAAGAAGTTTTCCAGTTTGAATCCATCCCACTTATTTATTCTTGTTTTTATTTCTTGCCCTATAGGAGTCTTGTTAAGGAAACTGGGACCTACTCTGACATGATAAAGATTTGGACTTACTTTTTCTTCCATTAGGTGCAGGGTCTCTGGTTTAATTCCTAGGTTCTGGATTCACTTTGAGTTGAGTTTTGTGCATGGTAAGAGATAGGGGATTACTTTCATTTTGCAATGGATAAAGAAACTGTGGTATATACACAATGGAATATTACAAAGCATTAAAAGAGAATAAAATCATGGCACAGATAAATGGATAAAGTTGGAGAATATCATGCTAAGGGAAGTAAGCCAATCCCCCAAGTCCAAAGGCCGAATGTTTTCTGTAATAAGAGGATGCTGATCCATGATGAGGTTTGGGGGAAACAAGAAAAGAATGGAGGAACTTTGGATAGGGCAAAGGGGAGGAGGGGGAAGGGAGGGCACATGGGAATAGGTGAAATGAGATGGACATCATTACCCTAGGTACATGTATGAACACATGAATGGTGTGACTCGACTTTGTGTACAAACAGAGAAATGAAAAATTGTGCTCCATATATGTACTATGAATTGAAATGCATTCTGCTGTCATGAATAACAAACTAGAACAAATTAATTAATTAATTAAAAAAATGATTGATAAAAATTACCCAATCTTAAAAAAAAAGACTATGCACATATAGCAAAAAATTATTTGCAAATCATAGGTGTAAAGGTTTATGTTCTGTCTTAAAGAATAACTCTAAACTAAAAATCAAAGAAACAGTTTTTGGTTTATTTGGGGTTTTAATGTTTTCTTCAAGGAAGCTTTTATAGTCCACTGTGTACTAAAATATCTGAAACAATATATTTATAATACTTTTTAATGAATTGAGTATGTGTATATATATTTTTGTTTTATAAGCTAGTATTTTTTAATCTATAGAATTTCATCTTTGACTCTGAGGAATTACCTTGTACTATTTCTTTGATTTTTTTTATTCTTCTAGACAATGAATGTGTCTCTGTTCTAAGCCAGATAACAAGTTCAGATTATTCTCATTCTTCATTAATCATCCCTCTTTACTTCTCTGAGGACATTCATTCTTGCCCATTTGATGCAAACATTACTAACTCTCTTATATACTGTTTGTCACACGCTAAGAATTAGTATTTGGTAGCTTAAGCTAAATGAAACTTTGTTGTATGACTAAATATTTGTATCTATAAAAAACTTGTAGAAAATATATGATGGATAATATTGTCATTTTAAATAACATTTTTATACTACCAAACCAAGCAAGACAAAGGGGAATTAATTTTATTGGAAATCCGAAAAATCCAGTATTATACTGTGCTGATCAGAAAATAAGTAATAATAATAATAATAATAATAATAATAATAATAATAACTCATAAAATACCCACAAGAAAAAGAAGTACAAATCTCAAAAAGTTCATAGCCTTTTAGGGCATGGATACATGAATAAGTAAATAAGGTTAAGGTTATATTTACATGCTATAAAATAAATGACTAAAAGTCATGCTAATATTTCATAGAATTAATCCACATATTTCCATGTTTGAAGAGTGGAATTTGAGAACTGTTGTATTTTAACAGTTTCTGAATTAGTCATTTATGGTGTGGCAAGGACACATATATACTTTGAAAGTAGTTTTTGTCTGTTTGTGTGTTTGACTTAGTGCACAAGAGAAAGGGTAATTTTTGGAAGATATGGAGAGGATCTCACAGGGAGCCACCTCACTGCAAAATACTTCCTAGGTAGGACGTTAGATGAGAACAACTTGGCATGTGATTGGGTGGACCTCTACGCCAAAGTTCATCCTAAAAATTTATTCTGTGGGGAAAGCATGAGGAAAGAGATGAGAACCACACAACCCAAAATACAATTTTATTACTATCTCCCAAAAATTATACCTTTAAGAAATGGCTTAATTTTTATTTCTTTTTTGACAACCAGATTTTTCTTTAATGTGCTATTTTGATTTTGTAGCATTTCATCTTATACAACTTAGAAGTATGTAAGTTGTTAAAAGGTGGTTTTTATGAACACAGGAAGTTACTGTCAAATTTGAGTAATGATCTCTATTGAGACTGGGAGAAGTGCATATATCATATTCCTTTGTGTCAAATAAAATACTGTTTTTTAATGGTAAAATATTCCCACTTAGTAATGGTCTTTGGCTTTGTAAAGTTACATATAGTCAGTCAATTTGAATATTTCATAGGATGAAATCATCAAGTAATCTCTGTTTTCCAATTCACTTTGTGCAGTAAATTGCTCTGATGGAGTTCTCATACGTAATATGCAGTACTACAATTTTATCGATGTTTCCAACTTCAAAAATTCAATACATGCAATGGAAATCTCTAATACTCATCTACTTTAAGTTTAGTATTCTATTTCCTAGAAAAATAAAAACACATAGTGCACTACATAACCATTGAAACAGTATACATCTATCTGCCAAAATTGAGCTTATTCTTGAATATATGCACTTGGTATATTGCTTGGTATTAGGTATATAAACTTGGAAAATCGTTTATATGCCTAAAGGTTCATTTTTAAAATGTGAAAAAAAAAGGGGAAAAAGAAAATGGAAAAGACAATATAAATACCTCAAATTTGTTGTCAGGTTTATGTAAACTAGAAAAAAAAATAAAATGACATATTATATAAGTGACTGACTGATATATAAAAGATACCAGTCAGTCACTTATATAATATTTGTGCTTCTTTTTAGAAAGAGTTGAAGATTGGTGGAACTAAAGCTACATATGCCAACTCTAATAATCGCAGAAAGACTATGTTGGATTCTCAGGAAGACAGAAACTGGGAGATACATTGCATTAGACACACCTTGATAAAATTCAGGAGAGCTTTAACTAAGCAGGTGACCAACTTGGGTGACAGGCTCCTTAGTACCTGCTATATCATTCTTTATATAAAATATGCCTTCATTGAAAATTATCTAATATAAAATTGAGCCTACTCTAGAATAAGAAATGTAGTTAACACTGGCCATTTTTAATCTTTGTTTCCATTCTGCTCAGCACCTTTCACTTTATTGGTACCCCAGTGAGCAAAGTTTCAGCTCAGCAGATGCAGCACCTTCCTAAGGACAAGTGCAAAGCCCCTGTTGGTCATTGTAAC
Source organism: Urocitellus parryii (assembly GCF_045843805.1). Classification (NCBI taxonomy): domain Eukaryota; kingdom Metazoa; phylum Chordata; class Mammalia; order Rodentia; family Sciuridae; genus Urocitellus; species Urocitellus parryii. The sequence continues at coordinate 26,004,386 of NC_135546.1, read as the reverse complement.
AGCCTTGAGGAGTAGTTCTCTAACAGATGATCAAACTTGGGCCAATTAAATGAATTCTCTTGCATTTTTTTCCCAACTGAAGCTTGTGAGGAAGACATCTCCTCTTAGGTCACAGAACTGGAAAGTGAACCTGGCATAGACAGTAGCCATGTTTTCTCCTGTGCAGCAGAGATAAGCTTGACAACATAAATGAGAGATGAATACCAAAGAGTTTCTAATGACTTCTAGTGTTTGGACCCAGTCATTACCCAAATTTCTCAGTGACAGTACAGCTGACCTTTTGGGCTTCTTATGTCCCTGTTGTGAGGGGTGGCCCAGGCTGGTCTCTGCTCAGTAGATTCTGGTTTTGACAACACAAAGTCTCAAACATTGTCAAATGTTGGTGAGGGAAAAAAATACCTCCATTGAGAACCACTGAGTGTGTCATCTACCTCTGGATTTGCCAATTATTTGAGCTGTGAAGTCTTCCCCATTTGCTCAATATAATCTGTAAATCACTCAGGAATCTCAACTTATTTGTACATGATAAGTAACTTGCACAAGAAAGTTACAATGAGAGTTAGCCCTACATCCTTGTATGAAGGCATGTGGGTGTACGCCATAAGAAAAAAAAAAAAACACACAGAGGAAGCCCCTTCTGTAGGTATCCAGAGGAAAATCATAAAGGATCTGAATTCAGAGAGCTTTGGAATGCTCCAGATTGTTGATTTGTGAAGCACATAGACCAAGATGTGCTTCCAAAAACTTTATTCTGAGTTTAGCTATGCCTGCGAAATGGCTGGTTAAATAAGCATAAGCAAAATGTGTTCTTTTATTATTATAAGATTTCTCATAGCCTCTAATCTGCTGCTGGGCTTTAATAATCTTTACCAGTTTCTCAAATTTCTACAACCATTTTTTTAAGAGTTCCAGGTAACATTTTTTCATGATGAACATTCTACAGATCTCAATGTCAGGTATAATAGTCCACCAAGCCCAAAGGCAGTCCAATGTGGGAGACAAAGAGCGAGTGTTCTTATGGGCCTCTTTTTTTTTTTTGGAGTACATTTATCTTTTATCTGCATTTGGGGAGAAGTGGGAATTGATGATGGACTATTTTATAACAGTTTGAAGATTTATCCCTAAAGCAACCAAAGACAATGAAGAGAATTACAAGATTTCTTTTGGAAATCTTGTTGCTCTACAGAGGATGGATCCCAGTGGGGTAGCCAACAGCCAAGGCAGTGACTCACCATTGAAATGGATCACATCAGAAGTGCCACGTGTTCTGATGATGTCAATAGCATCAAAATTGATGGAAGTGATTTGATTTTTTTCATCCATCAGACTGATGCAAAAGATTGTTTATCACTAATCCTCCATTTGATGTTACTATGTTTAATCGCTTTGACAGGTGCTTCTAATTTCAAAGATCACATGCATTTCTTTTCTTTTTAACACCTGTGAGTCAAATTTGATAGGAAGATAGTGCACATCAGTGATGGATTGCTTAGAATCTGGCCTCACTAGAACAGATACTCTCTTTAATAAATGTTTTCTAGAAGTCAATTCCACTAGCTCTATATCTGACTCCATTTTTAGCCATAAAACATGAAATATCAACATATCCAATTCTGCTATACAATGTATGAGTGCCTCAGCTGCCCTTGAGCCTCAGTGTATGGTTTTCTTGGTTAATTTGCAAATGGAAAGCCTCGAGTGACTCCCTGGCCACTTCCCTGTGTTAAAATTGTTGGGGTTGTAATGAGCATCTTTGGATCAGATACTTTCTGGCTCTTGCTGTCTTTGTGGCCTTCATGTTAGAAGATAAGGATTTGGCCAACCAGCAAGGGATCACACCGGGAGCTCGCAGGGTCTCACTCATGCCTGGCAGCATCTGAATGCTTGTTGTCATTATGCAAGTTATCATCCATCAGCAGGCAGCTACATTAGGACTTCTAGCCAGCAGCGAAAACATTTGTGCTTGTGGTTCCTCCCTGAGTATGCTGGACCCAGTGCCCATCAGACAAGAGGATTGTATACACAGTCCCTGCCCAATGCTCTGGACCACGCTAACAGCTGTTCCAGGCCAGTGTTGGAAGGCTCACCTGGCAGCCCTGTTAGAGCTTGGAAAGAGATGTGCAGATTAGAGGCTGTTTGCTCAACACAAAGGGCTTTCTGTGGAAGAACCATGGGGAGGCAGGGGAGGGAAGTGCGGAAGCTGAGGATAAAGCTAACAAAGCATTTCTTAATAAAATGGACCAGATGATGTAGTCACAGGAGTGTACAAGATCAACCTAACTCAAAATGCAAAAAAGACAAAAAGCATTTTGATCTTGATGGAATGACAGGTAGCTTACGCAGTTGTGTTAAAAGGAAAAAAAAAAATGATTCCATAACCAACTGAAAGGGTAAAGTTTCTAAGCTGCAAAGCCTGAGTTAAAATGTAAAGGGCCAGGCATTTTAAACCTGCTTCTAAACTGCAAAGCCTGGGTTAAATTTCTGAGGCAGTTAAGACAATGCCCTACTGTCCATCTGGTTGTTTAATAACTTAGGACCCTGTGTAGCCCAGCAAGTAGGCATCCAGGCCCTGAAACCAATCAGTTTGAATGTGTACCCCGCTTAGAAGTGACCAAACACCCCTGCCCAGCCTGTTCCCGTCAATGAATGTACTAATCAAGTCTAAGAATTATTGTTTGATTTTCCCGACGTGTATGGTGATTTGTTAAAGGAGACTATGATGTGTATAAAGTCCCTGCCCTCCCCAAAAAGTGTACTTAAGCACTGCTCAACCCCTGCCCAGGGCTCTGGGGTACTCTATCTTCCTGAGTGGGCCTAGAGCCTCAGTGCGCTGAATTAGGATCCTCAATAAAAATCCCCTTATGCTTATTGCATGAAGCCGGTCTCTTGTGGTCTCTTCCTCCGATGTTCTGCTGGTCCCTTACACAACAAACAAATACTCATCAAGCACATTGCATGTCCCCAGACACCTGAGAAATATGAGACAGGAAGTTAGTGCCCAAAGGCCTGGGAGACTGGCAGTCATTTGGGTCAGGTAAGACAAATCCACAGGAAGCAGGTGGCAGAAATGCTATGGTTATCAAGAGCTGAATTTCCATGTGTGGAACTTGCAGGAAGAAAGAGTGAGAATCAGTCTTCTAACCTTTAGGCCTCTCTGTGGATGCAGGTACACAACACCCCTCATTTAAATCACAGGGATCACATTAAGTCCAAATAAATAGGAAGTGTCCCTAGGTTCAAAGGGTGGGCAACAGACCTTCCTAGGAGCTGTGAAAGACTTTACTGCTCAGAATCACACAGTTGTGTCTGTTAAAATGCAGATTTGAGGGTAGACCTGAGCTGAAGGCACTAGGAATCCGCATGTTAAGCAAACATCCCAGGTGTTTCTAATGGTTAATTCCAAGGTTTTACTCTGGGAAATGTTGCTTGAAAGATGCAAGAAAGCAAAGGCAATTCAGCCTAACAGTTTCTCTTCAGTCTGTTTCCCTGCAGCCACTGTAGAGCCTTTAACTTCGTTCAAAAATTGAGTTTGCATATCTACAACTAAAAAAAAATGAGTTTGCATATGTGCATTACATTCTTGGGGAATAAGATTTGTAAACATCTTTATACTCTTGGGACAATTTGCCCACATGTCCATCCTCACAATTAATCATCTCCAAAAATATTTCCATGTTCCTATCTACCATTTTTGCAATGAGCAAAACCACTGGCTCAATCTCTCCATCCCCAACTGAGGCTTTGGAAGCTCAGTTGACCTACTTTCTGTGGTTTCCACATTTGTCATGTCCTCTCCAAAGCTAAGAGCACAGCACAGCACTTCAAGGGCTGGGCTTCCCACCCCTACATATTGCTTATTCTCTAGGACGCATCACATTGCATCGTGATTCCTTGCTTTTCCCCAGTGGAAATATGAGGCAGCTGAAGGCCAGGACCATTCCACTGAATATTTGCAGATAATGTACATGTACTGAATGTTTGCAAAGAGAGAAAAATAGAGAAGTAAGGACATTCATTTCAATTTATTCTTTTTACCTGAAGCTGTAACTCAAGATCAGTTTGGTGAGGAAGACAATCCAAGATAAGGAGACTTCCGTCCACCCAGCTAAGGTCCTCATGTCCTTGTATATGTTGGTCTTCCAATCTCAAGGATGCATGCTCCACTTTTTTAAGGTGTCAGAAATAAACAGGACCCAGATGTTCAAAATGATGCAATTACCAATTAGAAAGGGACTAAACCTGGAGAGGTTTGTTTCCACAATGACATAAAGAATCCCCTCTCACAGTGAGAGAAGCAGCTCCATCTTAGAACCCCAGCCTTGACTGTTATCAGAGAGGGACCTCCCTGGTCTGAAGAACAGATGCAGGTATGCACCCCTGTCTCCCCCAGACCTGCAAGGCATTCTCTCTCTCCCAGAACTCTGCCTGGTGTTCCCCTCTAAACACATTTATTTTCAGCTGTGGAAGAAATTCACTTTCCTTCAAACAGAGAGCTGTTTCTGGCCGTGGGCTTTTACTGGATGAAGAAGAGCTATAAATAACCCTCATCCCCTTCCACCGTAATCTTGGATTTTCAACCACTCCGCCTCAGCATTCGAAGACTTCAGCCTGGCAGGAGCAGGGACTTCAAGCCATGTTTACGGTCACCAAATAATGAGGCTGTTGGCGAGGCTGACAAGAATAGACTTTATCGGTGCTGCTTCTATTGTGTGCCTGCGATTGCGCTGGCTTCCAGAGAGGAAACTCAGACACGTCTTGGAAATGGTGGGGGCCCTGTGTGAGAATCCAGCTGTTCTTCCCACAGCCCAGACAGACGGCTGCAATTCTGTTCTGCGTCTGTCTGATATTTCCACAGGAAGGGTGAGGTGGCCGAGGTGGCTGAATCCTGGGGAGGGCACTGTTCTGGGTGGAAGAGACAATTGAATGGGCCCCCGAGGAAAGCGAGTTGTGGCCGACAGAGCTGGACAGCCCTCAGTCCAGGCAACACAGGCTGGAACAGGAAGAGCACAGCAATTAATTGGAGAAAATCAGAGTCATTGACCCACTGTATTGAATTTACTGATGTTTTATGTGCTAAGTTATTTCCAGTGGTATTGGCTAGAATGTTTTCCATTGTTCATTTCTTGATTCTTTGGTTCAATTGTTGTTAGGATGGTTTTACTGCCTATTGTTTTTCTTATCATTGATTTACTAACAAGGGATACAGGAGACAGAGCCTCGGGGGCTCAGGACCTGGAGCACCCATCTATCCATTACAGTTTCAAATCATTCATTCATTTTAAAATTCAACACATATTTTCTGAGCAGCCACTCTGCTGCAGGGAGCTTTGTCTAGAAGCTGTGGATACAGATAGGAACAGGTTGAGGATAGCTTTGCAGCCAAAGACCCACATCTTGCCCAGAAAACGTAGAGAACAAACAGAAATTATTATTGTCATTGCTGGAAAGAAAATAAACCAGGGTGTGTCCAGGACTGGGTCTGGGATGCCCCTTAGTCTGAGAAGTATGTGGTTTTTGTCTGGAAGAGCTGAGGTTGGAGAGGGGAGGAGGCAGCCATGTGACACCCCCAGGGAAAAGGTTTAAGGTCAGAGGAAATCCCAGCAGATTCAAAGCTTGAAAGACAGTTATGAACTTGTACATTTCAAGGAAGAGCAAAGCACTTGGAGAGAAGGCTCTAAAGAGTGAGCTGCATTGGGTAAAGTGGAGAGCCCAGCAGGAGCCAGATCATACAGATGGGGCGCACACCCATGGCAAGGGGCCTCGACTGTGTAACAGTGCAAGGAAAAACCAATGAAGGCTTTACACAGGAAAGATGAATGCTCGGCTTCAAATTGGGCTAAGATTATTCTCACAGTGTTGTGTGAAAAGGCAACAGAGAGAGAAAGAGAGGAGGAGAGAGGACAGACCACTGAGTTTTCCATGTCAGAGATGATGGCACCTTGAACAAGAACCAGGGAATTGGAGAGAGGGGTGGGAGAGGGAGGGAAAGAGGATTCAGAATAGAATAGGAGGAAAGAATCAAAGGTAAATCTTGCATTCCCAAGTTCTCCTGCATACTCATGTGCTACAGTGTTACTCTTTTGTTGGTCAACATTTCCAGGATATTCTTCAATGTGCCTTGGGGGATAACTTGTGGGAGAGGGTCACAGTGCCAGCTGTGGAGGAGAGGACTGACAAAGAAGATGAGTGACTTGTGCAGATGGAGTTGGCAGAAATCACCTAAGCAAGACACAACTGAATGTGCAGACAGCAAGACCCTACACCATCTCACAGGTGAGGCTTCTCCTGTGTCCATTTGACAAAAAGCACGATTCTAAGGTCCTCTTGTCTTTCTGTGCCTGTTTCACTTAACATAAGGACCTCTATCCATGTTGTTATAAGACTTCATTTTTTTACCCCATACCAGAATATACAGGGGTGCTTAACCACTGACCTGCATCCCCAGACTTTTATTTGTTTATTTTTTGAGACAGAGTCTGGTGAAGTTGCTGAGGCTGGCCTCCGATTTGTGCTTCTCCTGCCTCAGCCACCTGAGCCACTGGGATTACAGGTATGCACCATCACAGCTGGCTAAGACTTCATTCAGATAGGATTCCATTGTGAAAAATGCATCATTTTTCTTTATCCTCTCATCCACTGGAAGTCATACATGTTGATTCCATATTCTGGATATTGAGAATAGTGTAACAGTAAACAGGGGAATGATCTTTTTGGCATTAATGAATTCATCTCTTTTGAATATAGACTCGTTAGTGGAATTGCTAGATCACCTCGTGGTTCTACTTTCTCTGTTTTGAGGAATCTCCATACTGATTTTCATAATGTTTCTTACCATTCCTAAATATTTGCTTTATTTTTTTTCTCCATAAAGAAAAAAAGGGAGTCAGTATTAGCCAGGCATCCTTGCCCCAGACCTGAGCAGCATTCAGAAAACAAATCTGTGTCCAGGAAAAGCTCTCTGTTTATTTTATTTTTCCAGCCCTGGAGTGAGTCACCACAGCATCTTAAAAACACACAAGCTAAGGGGCCCCTGTCACACTCATTATCCCTCCTGCTCTTCTCTCTGCCTCCTCTCCATAACATGAGGTCCAGGATCCACTCTTTTGTCCCTCCTCAGTTTTTTATAGAACAGTTCCTAAACACAAACATTAAATCCTACAGGAGGAATGGTCAACAGCCCACATTTTGAATAAGAACCCTGCCTGCTCTCCTCTTCCAGGTGAGGACAAAAGAAAGCCCCTAGTCCCATCTCAAAGCTAAAACTTTCACAAAGAGTGGGTATCCGGGTTCCTCCCAGCACTTTCCCCTAATTATCATCTGATGATTATTTCTGTCTACAGATTCAAGAACTGAATTGCAGTTATTAGAAAAGGCAGCCCTGCCTGCATCTGCATTCCTACCTGTGAAGCTGTGGGAACATTAATACCTGGCTTTCTCCTGCCTCCTCTCTTTCAGGCAAGGCTGCAATCCTGGATCCTACAGTTCTTTACAGTTATTATTGTAATCATCCTAATAATAGGTAGGTGGTGCAGACTGCCTATCTTCATGGCATGAAGCACTTCCCTTTGAAATTAACTCAATTACCCTCCTAAGTTTGTATTATTATTATTATTATTTTTATCAAAAAGATACCCTAATGTTGGTGTGGGAAACAGAGATGATGGAGCTCATGGAAGATGCATAAATAGGTTCCTTGAAATTTTGAAATTACATTATTTACAACAAAATCCATTTTCCGTCTGCATTCTTCCCATGCCCTATTTTCCATTTCAATTAGATTTTATTCATTTCTTTACACATTGCATTTTAAGAACTGTTAACATGAAATGTAAGTATGGAAATAAATATCCCGATCTTAGTCCAATTGTACCTATTTTCTTGCCACTTCCAGGAAAGTGGGGATTATCTTCCTTTCACTTAATAGTCTCAATTTCAGAAATGATCTTCCCCGGAAATGCTTTCTCAGGGTTCACTCTGCATCTACAATGATTATTTACACTTGTCCTTTTCAGCCTGCAGGAAGCCAGCAGCAACCTCATTAAGGGCACCATGATGACCTCTAGCCTGACCTTCATGTCATCAGGCTGCATTAAGGTTTCTGTCATTAGGACATCTTTGTCCTGTCATTCCACCGCCCGTACCCTGCCCCATTCATCTCAATCTTACTTTTTTCATGTATCTAATTCTCTTTCTAGCCAAGTTAGACCACATGCTTATCTCTAGTTGTCTCTGACCCTTTTGTTCCCATAAATAGTCTTATCTTTGTCTCCTTCCTAAAATACTCCCTGTTGCCTACATCTCACATGGGTATTCATCTTTAAGGTCTAACTAGATTTCTCCCTTTCCTTAGTACCTCTGGACCCTCAAAATCATGAATTTCCATATCATTTTAACTTTTTATATGAAGCTCCACTTTGTGTGATGTTGGCTTCCACCCGTGGCTGTGAATGGAACCTGCTGAACAAACGAACCTGGAGGACAGGAAAGCAGGCTTGGCCCCTCTGGTGCCTGACACAAAATGATGGTCAGTGCTGACTGGTCAGAGCCTTAATGTCTAGCACATGTCACTTATTTAGCAAGCCAGGAAGGAATGAATGGCCTGATGAGGAAAGGCCCCTCCGTTAAATGTTGCCCAATGATGTGTTGACTGGACAAGGAAAGACGGTGACCTTGCAGAGACAGCTAGCTGGGCCCTCTCTGTATTGCCCCAACACCTGTGTCTGAAGGGCTTCTTCTTCTCTTTGTGGACAGCATATCCACATGGGCTCCATGGCAGCATTATTTTGGTCCAAACTTGGAGTCACATATACCGGCTAAATTTCAAAACTAGATGGAGTCATCCTATCCAACAATGGCAAGAGTTATCTGTTCTACAGAGCAGTTTCTCTAAATTACACCTCCCTGCATAACTCCAACCTAGGGCCATTTCTGGCTAACACTTAGGGATTTGCAAAGTCTGGGACTAGGAGAATAAAACCACAAAATATAGGGTTGTGCCTTCAAGCTCCACTTTCTACCCTGAGGACCTGACTCTCTTTGCTACCAGCCCAGTGGTGGCATGGTGACCTCCCTGAAGAGAAGGCACCTCCCACTCACAGGGGCATCCAGGTCTTTTATTCTGCAGAAACAGCCAGATCAGGCAGAGCAGTCCAGCAGCCAGGGAAGAAGCATCCATTCTCAGGAGTAGAGGAGACTCTCATGAAAGCCTGGTCACTTAAAGGAGAGCGATGATCAGAGTTTCCACTCTCCTCCACACTCCTGTGGTTCTCTTTAATTTGTTCATGACCTTTCTAGCTGAGAAGCCTCACTGCCTATCACTGCCTTTGACCTATTTATATAATTTTGGTTCTGTCTACACTGGGGATTTTAATATTGCAAAAATTGTCTCTTATCACTCTTTCCTTCTACCTCTTCTAAATGGCACTGGAGAGTGCTTAGGATCTCAAGGAGAAGAAACACTGTTTGCACATAAGCAACAGGAAGGTCCAGGAATAAAAGCTGTGAACACATTGGCCCATAAACAACATCTTCTAACCCCCAGTTCAGTACTGGTGTGGGCTTTCATTAGCCCAGATGCTACACTTGAGCTGTTGGGGTGTCTGCATCTGGATATCAAGGTAGGCTACAGCTCAGGGCCACCAGAGGAGGGATGATCACATTGATAAAGATAGCCAGCAAAGTCCCAGAGGGGCTACTCAGATGCTACCATGTGTCATTAAGTAATGTGGAAGGCAGAGAATGGCCTAGGAAGCAAGACAGGGACAGAAATCCCAAGAAGAGGGGGAGAATTGAAGTCCAGGACTGAAGACAGTAGAACACGCACAGAGAAAGGAAAGGGGTCAGGGCAAGAGAGATGACCTGGAACTTGAGAGCCACTGGAGGCTCAGATCCAAGAAGAAAGGCCACTAGCCCCACCAGGTCTGTATTCTTGTCACTTTCTTCTGCTTCCAGAGCTGTTAATTTATTGCCATGCTAGCAAAAGAGCATGTCATGAAAGTTGTACCTTCCATGCAAATCTGTTGTGGTTGCTGAATGGTCCAGCAACCACAATTTATATTTATAATAGATAAATTTATATTTATATTTATAATATAAATATAAATTTATATTTATATTTATAATAGATAAATTTATATTTATAATAGATAAATAAAATAAAATAGGAAATAAGTATCACATGCCCATTGCATCCACATGCTGCATAAACAGAGATTGTCTGTAGAAAATGTATCTCAAAGACTGTTTGATGGCCAGGATTTGATTTATGGAAAGAAAAGCCTGTCTTTTCCTAAATTAATGTTTTCTTAATTTTAAAGGAAAATCCCTAATAATGCTTGCTTCAGTGTTTTAAACTTGAAAGTTTCCAAAATTGAAAAATGTAGAAGTTTATGGAGGAACTTCGAAACCAATAAAAGGAATTTAAATTATTTAGTTTTCAAAAATGAATAGACATTGTCAAGCCAACCTTAAATCAAACCTCAGGAAATAAGATGCTTCTCTTATATAAGAAGATAGTTTATATTTTTAAACTGTAAAATGTTAGGCCCAAAATATTTTTAAAGCAAAACAAGACATCACATCTAGCTGCCACTCCATGGTGCCTAGGAAACAGACCATGAGTCAGATGAGGAAACTTCTTGTGGTCTTCCAGTGTGGCCTGATATGCCTGCTTCTGTCCACACCCTGCCCTGCCCGTGGGCTTCCCCATTCCCACCGAGAGCTCAGAGTCACTTTTCAATGTGATTCTCAGATGCTGCCCTGAAGCAGTTGTTCATTTTGTCAGGGATATTTCCTCCCCTGTCACCATCTTTCTCTTTACATAGTTCAGTATTTATCAAATCTAGCTAATATATGTGGCATTTAAAATAAAATAAAAAACTAAAAGTGTATTAGACTCCCCATAATAGAAATAATTTTGTTTTCCAATATGTGCAAATGTGAAGACTTTGTTTCCAACTTGTGTATAACTTTGTAATCCAAATAAATTTCAAAACACATGTAATTTAAAATGTAAAATAATCAAACAACCTCAGGTCTCAGTGTTATTCAGTAACACATATTTATTTTTCCTTCAGTTCTTTGTGAGTTGTGACCTACAGATCAGTAGGTTTTGAGTGAATTTGAATTTTAAATCTATTCTGTGTTCCTTACAGTAGTAGCTGTATCCATAATAGCCAAGGAGCTAGAGAACAGTGAGCAGAATTAGGAAAAGACAAATCCTCTGTAACTTGCATATTGTCATTTGGATCTGTGAGCCTTTCTTTGGTCAATGCAGATCATTTGGCCCAGGAAGGCAAGTGAACTCTTCCTACATGGCAACCATGCCAAGGCAGGAGCTTAGGAACTGTGTGGTATGAAAACAAGACTGCTGCTATCCGAGAGAGGTGACGTCATTTGTGTGAACTCTACTTGAAATTTCCATTTTGCATGCTACATCTTGGATAACTTTGTGCCTGTGATGACTCTGTCTGTAATTGTTGAGTCATGAATCCTTCCCAACTAAGACAGAACTTTCATTTCCAGAATGTTCCATGTTATTGTTCACTCCTCACTTGACGGAATGCATCAGAACATGCCCACTCCCGTCTAGTTTTTCTGCTGAGTTTTTCATAACTAACATGGCATAAGATGTGCAAGAGATTTCTAGACTTCCCCTAAAAATGGAAACTGAGAACTATCTCTAAACTCCCCTGAAATTGTTCATTTTAAGTGTGTGTGTGTATGTGTGTGTATACATATACACACATTTATTGTGTGTTATACACATTATATATTATTCTATACTATATATGAAATACATTACAATATTTATATACATGTACTGGGTGATTCAGGATCTGAGACTATGTCACCCCAAAATATGCATATTGACCAATTTCAGGGTACTTAAAAATAGCAGCTCAAGAACACTGACATTTCATTCTGTTTCATTGAAGATGAAGTCTCAATTTGAAAAATGCCCTCCCTATAGTTTAAGTAACCAACTACCTTAGCATCTGCAAGGATATAAACCTTGAAAACAGAAAGACATCACCGATTTTTATGATGTTAATTGTCTATTCCTCAGTCACAGGGTTGTTTATTCAACAAATACCATTGAACTTCCATGTCTCAAAGAGTTCACTAAATGCAGGGTATCATTGCTGTCAATGAGAGAGATGCATTTTAAGTCCTCATGCAATTTAACGTATTAGACAATTTTCAGCCCACATGTGCTCCCCTGGGAAGTCTGATAGATATGCTCTCCTCGAAGTGTGTTCCTCTCTGCAGAAAGCTTGAGGAGTAATATGTAGGTGACTGTGTGGGGATTATTTGTGTGTGTGTGTGTGTGTGTGTGTGTGTGTATGTGTGGGTGCACATAATATAGTTTATTCATTTCTTTAGTGTATTAATAGTGCCTTTTTTTTGTTTCATTTTATTCATACCTCCAGTCATCAAACTTTTAGAGGAAAATGGGAGAACATTTCCATGAAGGAGGACTAGGCAAAGAGCTCTCAGACAAGACACCAATGTTGTGTTTCATAAGATGGAAAATTAAGGAATTGGACACCACCAAAATTTAAAATTTATTCAATGCAATCACCTTGTTGAAAGGACAAAAAGAAAAGCCAGAGACTGGGAAAAATATTTGAAAGTCACATATCTGACACATGACTTATATCAAGAATATATGGAGAACATTCTAAATGAAATGATAAGAAAGTAATCCATTGAGAGAACAAGCAACATACATGAACAGAAACTTCACCAGGATGATGTAAGGGTGGCAAATAAGTACATTAATGTTTCTCATGGTTAGGTATTACATACTCAAAGCAAAATCACGATGAAAGGTTGTTACACACCCGATCTGGTGGCATCCAACTTTAATCCCCACTACTGGGGAAGCTGAAGCAGGTGGATGGTAAGTTCAAGGCCGGCCTGGGCAACTTAGCAATACCTTGTCTCAAAATTCAAATAAAAAGATTTAGGGTGTAGCTCAGTGATGGAGAGCTTGCCTAACATGCAAGAGTTCTTGGATTTAATCTCCACCATCAAAAATAAATGAACAAAAATTATAAATCTGCCTGCTCTTGTGAATAAAATTAAATTACTGATAAATTTGAAGGCTGATTCAGAAATTCAATATCTCTCCTATAATGCTAGTGGGAATACAAATGGTATGACTGCTCTGGAGGAAAAGTCTCCAGTTTCCTGTAAAATTAAAGCAAAGACTTATGATATAATTCAAAAATAGCACTTGTGGGTATTTATCCTATGAAAATTTATGTTCACCCATAAACCTGTACATAAATGTTCATAGAAACCTTATTTATATTAACTTCAACCTGCAAATGCCACAAATGGCTTTCATTAGGTGAATGAAAGAATAAATCTGGTACATATATGCAATGAACTATTATTCAGCAATAATAAAGGGCAAAAGAATCTACTAACACATGCAACAAACTGGATGCATCTCAAAAGAAGTAAGCCTGTGCCAAGTGTTTGCATACTGTATAATTCCAATTCTGCTACACCTCCAGGAACCATGCCCCCAAGATCAATCATCATCCATCAATAACTTTTTATGAATGTTATAAGAAGGAATACCTTTCTTACCCCAACAACTTTCACCACCCTGAGGTTAGAGATACCAACAAGTAACAGACACCCCATCTATTGGATGAGAAGGGAAGCTGGAAAGATACTGATTTGGATTTTTCAACCCAGACCTTGAAAACTAGAAGATCCTGGAACAACATATACCAAGCTCTGAAAGAAAATGGATGCAAACCAAGAATCTTATATCCGGCAAAATTAAGCTTTAGATTTGATGGCAAAATAGAAACCTTCCATGAGGAAAAAAAAAAGAATCTACAACTAGAAAAGCATGCACTATAGAAAATCCTTGGCAAAGGAAATGAAAAACAATGGTGAAAATCAGCAAAAGGTGGTATTATACTAAGGAACTACTAATCAAAGGAGAAACCAAGTCAAGTTAAAAACCAAAAATAAACGAATATGCCCAGGAATACAAATTATGTCAATTATATCTCAATAATAACCCTTAATGTTAATGGCCTAAAGTCACCAATTAAAAGACAGACTGGCAGACTGGATTAAAAAAAAAAAAACAAAGACCAAACAATACAACAGTATGCTGCCTTTAACAGACTCATTTCATAGGAAAAGATGGAGGTAAAACGTGGGGAAAAAACATACCACTCACATGGACTATGGAAACAAGCAGTGGTTTCCATCCTCATAAAATAAAGTAGACTTGAAGCCAAAGTTAGTTAAAATGGATAAAGAACGATATTTCATACTGTTCAAGGGAATCATTAATCAAAAAGACATAACAATTATAAATGTATATGGCCCAAACAATGGAGCACCTACATTCACCAAACAAACCCTTCTCAAATTCCAGAGTCCAATAGACCACAACACAATAATTCTGGGTGACTTTAACACACCTCTTTCAAACTGGAGAGATCTTCCAAACAAAAGCTAAACAAAAGATGTATAGAATTCAATAATACAATTAATAACATAGACTTAACAGACATATATAGAATATTGCATCCATCAATGAGTGAATACACTTTTTTTAAAAAAAAATTTAGTTGTTGATGGACCTTTATTTATTTATTAATTTATATGTGGTGCTGAGAATCAAACCCAGTGCCTCACACATGCTAGGCAAATGCTCTACCATTGAGCCATAACCTCAACCCCAGAGTGAATACACTTTCTTCTCAGCAGCATATGGATCCTTCTCTAAAATATACCATATATTATGCCACAAAGCAATGGTAAGTCAATATAAAAAACTAGAGATACTACCCTGCATTCTATCAAATCATAATGGAATAAAATTAGAAGTCATTGATAAAATAAAATATAAAAACTGCTCCAACACCTGGAGACTAAACAATATACTATTGAATGAAAAATGGGTTGCAAAAGACATCAAAGATGACATTGAAAAATTATTAGAGATAAATGAGAACACTGATACAACATATTGAAATCTCTGGGACACTATGAAAGTAGTACTAAGATGAAAGATCATTGCATGGAGTTCATTCCTTAAAAGAAGAAAAAGTCAACAAACAAATGACCTAATGCAACATCTCAAAGCTCTAGAAAAAGAAGAAATCACATCAAAAGCAGTAGAAGAGAGGAATTAATTAAAATTAGAACTGAAATCAATGAAATTGAAACAAGACAAACAGTTGGAAAAAAACTGAGCAAAAGAAAAAGTTATTTTTTGAATAAGTAAAAAAAATGGACAAATCCTTAACCATGCTAAAGAAGAGAAGGAGAGAGAAAACAAATTACTAACATCCATGATGAAAAAGGAAATATCACAACAGACATTACAGAAATACAAAAGATAATTAGAAATTATTTTGAAAATTTGTACTCCAATGAAATAGAAAATACCAAAGGCATAGGCAAATTTCTAGAGTCACATAATTTTCTCAAACTGAGTCAGGATGATATACACAAGTTAAACAGATCAATTTCAAGCAATGAAATAGAAGTCACCATCAGAAACTTACCAACCAAGAAAAGCTCAGGACCACAAAGATACACAGCTGAGTTCTACAAGACCTTCAAAGAAGAACTAATACCAATACTCCTCAAATTATTTTATAAAATAGAAAAAGAAGGAACACTTCCAAACTCATTCTATGAGGCCAATATCACCCTGATTCCAAAACCAGACACATCAAAGAAAGAAAACTTCAGACCAATATCTCTAATGAACATAGATGCGAAAATTCCCAGTAAAACTCTGTCAAATCAAATACAAAAACATAGCAAAAATAAAGTTCACCATGATTAAGTGAAGTTCATCCCAGGGATGCAAGGTTGGTTCAACATATGGAAATCAAAAAATGTAATTCATCATATTGATAGACTTAATGATAAGAATCATATGATCATCTCAAAAGATGCATAAAAAAATTTGACAAAATACAATACCCCTTCATGTTCAAAACGCTAGAAAAACTAGTGATAATAGGAAAATAACTCAACAAGAAAAGCTATCTATGCTAAGCCCCAGGCTAACATAATTCTAAATGGAGAAAAATTGAAAGCTTTCCCTTTAAAAACTGGAATAAGACAGGGATGCCCTCTTTCACCACTACTATTTAACATAGTTCTTGAAACTCTAGCCAGAGCAATTAGGAAGATGAAGGAAATTAAAGGAATATGGATAGGAAAAGAAGAACTAAAATTATCACTATTTGCCAATAATATGATTCTATACCTAGAAGATCCAAAATGTTCCACCAGAAAACTTCTAGAACTCATAAATCAATTCAGCAAATTAGCAGGATATAAAATCAACATCCATAAAGTCATTTCTGTAAATCAGTGGCAAGTCCTCTAAAAGATAAGGTAGGAAAACAACCCCATTTACAATAGTGTGAAACACACACACACAAAAAAAAAAAAACAACTTGGAAATCAACTTAACGAAACAGGTGAAAGACCTCTACAATGAAAATTATAGAACACTAAAGAAAGAAAAAAGGAAGACTTTAGAATATGGAAAGATCTACCTTGTTCTTGGATTAGAAGATTTAATATTGTCAAAATGACCATACTACCAAAAGTAATATGCAGATTTAATGCAATTCCAATCAAAATCCCAATGATATTCCCCATAGAAATAGAAAAAGCATTGATGAAATTCATCTGAAAAAAAGAGACCCAGAATAGCTAAAGCAATCCTTAGCAAGAAGACTGAAGCAGGTGACATCACTATAGCAGACTACAGAGCAATAGTAACAAAAAAATGGCATGGTATTGGCACAAAAATGGACTTGTAGACCAATGGTACAGAATAGAGGACACAGAGACCAACCCACATAAATACAGTTATCTCATACTAGACAAATGGTGCTGGGAAATCTATACACAACAAAATGAAACTAAAGCCCTCTCTCTCACCATGCACAAAACTAAACTCAAAGTGGATCAAGGACCTAGGAATTAAACCAGAGATCCTGTGCTCAACAGAAGAAAAAGTAGGCCCAAATCTTCATCATGTTTGATTAGGCCCAACTTCCTTAATAAGACTCCTATAGCACAAGAAATAAAATCAAGAATCAATAAAAGGGATGGATTCAAACTAAAAAGCTTCTTCCTAGCAAAAGAAACAATCAGTGAGGTGAATAGAGAGCCTACAGAATGCGAGCAAATTTTTACCATGCACACATCAGATAGAGAACTAATCTTTAGGATATATAAAGAACTCAAAAATCTTAACATCAAATAAAACCAAATGACCAAATGAATAAATGAGACAAGGAATTAGAGAGACACTTCTCAGAAGATGATATACAATCAATCAACAAATATGTGAAAAAATGTTCAACATCTGTAGCAATTAGAGAAATGCAAATCACAACTACTCTAAGATTTCTTCTCACTCCAGTCAGATTGGCAGCTATTAAGAATACAAACAACAATAAGTATTTGTGAGGATGTTGGGAGAAAGGCACACTCATACATTGCTGGTGGTACTGCAAATTGGTGCAACCAATATGGAAAGCAGTTTGGAGATTCCTTTGAACACTTGGAATGGAACCACCATTTGACCCCACTCCTAGGTTTATGCTCAAAGGATTTAAAAACAGCATACTACAGTAATGCAGCCATGTCAATGTTTATAGCAGCACAATTCACAATAGCTAAATTGTGGAACCAACCTAGATGAATGGAAAAAGAAAGTGGGGTATATGTACACAATGGAATATTACTCAGCATAAAAAGGAAATAAAATCATGGCATTTGCAGGTGGGTGGATGGAGTTGGAGAAATTATTCGAAGTGAAGTAAGCCAATCCCAAAAAACCAAAGGCTGAATATTTTCTCTGATATGTAGATGCTTCTCCAAAATTGGGATGGGGGAGGGAGCATGGGAGGAATAGACGAACTTTAGATATGGAAGGGAAGGGAGGGGGCATGGGGGTAGGAAAGATGGTGGAATGAGAGGGACATCATTACCCTAACTACATGTGTGAAGGCCAGAATGGTGCAACTCTACTTTGTACAACCAGAGTCATGAAAAATTGTGCTCTATATGTGTACTATGAATTAAAATGCATTCTGTTGTCATATATGACAAGTTAGAATAAACAAATTAATTTGCAAAAAAGAAAGTAAGTGTAACAGGATCTTATGAGGTAAAGAACTGTATCCAGTTTTTTATCTGTCTTTTAACTAGTACCCTGTGCAAAGTAGATGCTCATTTGGATAATGGTGAATGAACGAGTCAGTGAGGGAGATAAAGCTTATCACTTCATGTGTAATTAAGACCAAATCAATTCAATCCAGGGTACATTTCCTTTCTATAGGGTTTTCAGTCCTGAGACCCCCTTAGAGGACACAGCTGTGGTACTGTCCCCTCTTCTTCTCAGAGGAATCAAGAATCTCCAGAAAAGCATTAAATATGGCTGCTAACACAATTTTGGATAAAACATATTTAAATGTTATCAAAATAAAATATTTTAGATGTTTTTAAAGAAAAAAATTCTCTAAATGTTTTCTTTCTTAATTTCTTTGTTTGCTGGGGATTGGACTCATGGCCTCATGCATACTAAACACAATCTACATTGAGCTACACCCCCAGTCCTATTTATATACTCCTTTTAAAAAAATTTGCAATCTTTTAGTGAAAAGGAATGCATTTTTATTTTTTTCTGCTTTTATCCTCTTTTAAAAATTCCATTCTTTTAAAACATGCCAGTTGTACAATTATTATTGTAAGAAGGAGGCCAGGATTCTAAAATCTAATCAGAAATGTTCCCACTTTCTCTGGTACCTCTGCAGAGTTTAAAAGGAATTTTACCTCTAACATCCTCCAATCAAGCACAGACTCTAATTAGCTAATTGGGAGTATTAAGAACATGTTAAAGTAATTGAAGTTGTAGATACTCTTCTGCTACTGTAGTGCATTTTTAAATATATTTTCACTGGGATTTTATAATAATGGAAAAAGAGCCAATTACAGGATGGCCGAGCTTGGGGGGCACCATGCTGCTTTTCTGATTAGTCATCAATCTGAAATTACTAGAGGTCTAGGTAAAACAGAGTGAGATATCTTAACCAGGTTCCACATGCAGATGTGAAAGGGAAATCAGAAGTGGGGATGTGGGCTCTGGGGGGCCTCAAGCTGTCTGTCAAGTGAGCCACCTGGAGTGGAAGCAGGTCCCAGACTGAGCATGGCCAGGGTACAGAGCCTCACCCTCTTTATCCTCCACCACACAACTCTGGTTCATTCATCCCACGACTTTTCTATTCAGGACAAATTTACCAATTCAGAAATACTGGCCACATTTCCTCCATATTTGCCATCTTGTGGTTGTTCAGAACATGTCTACATCTGCTATGGTAGCAGCAGGGTCTGAAACCTTGAATATGTGAAGCATGCTGATGGGAATGCTCTACGGGGGAGCTTATCTAGAGAGACTTGTCAAAGAAGTATCTCCAGAAATGTGGCCCCTGGATGCTTGCCTCAGAATTTCTTGCCTTGCTTTTCATGAAGTCAGAACTCTAGGTCTCACTCAAGAACTGTGGAAGCAAAAGCTACAGGACTGAGGGGCTTTGGCACTCACAATTAACAGAAAACTAGAACCAATTCTCAGTTCCCTAACATGAACATGGCAGATAGAAAGAATGTCTCCCTACTTCTAAGGTATGATTCAATCAGTACAAATAATATAATTTTCAAACAATCAACAAATGTAAGTATGGGTATCTCCCAATACCTGGCAATCTGGCAGACACTGCACTGACATGGAAGGACTCAATGCCTTCTCTGTCTTTCATTCTCCAGGTTTCTAGATCTCATACAATCTTGTCCTGTTAAATATCATTAAGTGACAACCCGTATATATGTGTCTACACCCAACTGTTCCATTTTAACACTGGCTCCTTTACTTAACTGCCTACTGAGATCTCTACCTGCATGTCTAATAGAGACCTCAAACTTTACAGACTCCACACTGAGTTTATGATTTTTTTCACTCAATATAATTTTCCCCCATCCAAACCTTCTGTGGACTTCCTCATCTTGTAACTGTTAACTCTATAAATCCAACAGTTCAGGCCAAAATCTTGGGTACATCACTGGCTCCGCCTATCCTTCATGTTTACATTTATCTTATTGGTGCATGGAAGGAAACCTCAGCTAACATCTGTTGTCCAGTGTATTTATTAATATAATCCCTTTCACTCTGGAATACATCTCTGATTGGGGCCGCCCAATTCAATATCAGAGAGAGTTGCTTCTACTTGCAAAACATGACCACATTGTACATATCTGTCTCTAATCCTTGTCACCACTGTCTCTTGTCTCATATCTATAATAGCCTCCTGCTCTCACACGTATCATCCACAGTTGTCACATGCCACCTGAAGTGACTGCAATGGTCCACTAGGGCTGCCTTAACAAACTACTACAGAAAGGGTGCTTCTCAGAAATACATTCTCAAACAGTTCCAGAGTCCGCAAGCCTGAAACAAAGTGTAGGCAAGGACACAGTCCCTCTGAAGGCTCCACAGAAAAGCCCTTTCTTGCCTCTTCCTGCTTCTGCTGGTGGTTGGCCATCTATGGTGCTCCTTGGCCTGAAGACAGGTCACTCTAATCCCTGCCTCCTTCTTCACGTGGTTTTGTGCAATGTGTCCAAATCCCCCTCTCCTTGTTGAACTAGGGTCCACCCTATTTTAGTATGACCTCATCTTGAGTTGATTATATCTTTAAAACTATTTCCAAACAAAGCCACATCCACAGAAGTAGGATTTGTTTGTTTGTTTTTGGTGGTGCTAGGGATTGAACACAGGGCCTTGTGCATGTGAGGCAAGTACTCTACCAACTGAGCTATATCCCCAGCCCCACAGAATTAGGATTTGAACAATTGTTTTAGGGGGACACAACTTAACCCACAGCAGGGATTCACTTAAAATATAATTAATAGCAAATCATTCCTTTGTCTCCAACCCTACGATGCCTTCATTTTCCTTAGAATAAACTCCAACTCAGATGCTGGTCCCCATCTCCTGCTCTGTGCTCTCCCCTTCTCATCCGACCCACTCAATGCTCCAGACGATGTCTCTGTATCTTTCTCTCTGTGTCAAGAATGCTGCCACACCCGGCCCTCTGTCCTTGCTCCTTGTCCCCAGAGTCCTTTTCTCCCTGGTACCCACATGACTCCTCTTTGCTGGTGAATATTTGCTCTCTTTCCATTTAAGAAAATACTGCCCTCTCCCTGCCCCTATGGCTACTGTGTAAACAGAGCCTGATAAATGCTTCCTATTTAAAAAAAAAAGCTAAAGGAATGAAAAAGGGGAATAGATATTATGCTAGTTCTTATATATATTATGCTAGTTCCAGAGAAAAAGTATATTGTCTTACTGAAACTTAAGGATAATATCATTTCCCTTCTTTTAGAGAGGAAACTGAAATTCAGAAATATTAAACTACTTTCCAAAGATTATACAGCTCACAGGTGGTGGTCAAATTCCTTCCCAGGTTCCATGTGACTGTTATACAACTTTGTAACACAGTCGTTACAAATATGACCTACTGTTGCATAATAAGGAGAAGCACATGACCAGAACTTTGTAAGAAATGTAAGTGATAGAAGCAAAATATCACATATCAGTGCAAACACTGATGCCTAACCTTAGCCCACAGACAACTTCATGGGCATTCCAAAATCATGCAATAAAAAACAGGAGAAAATGCACAATTAATACATAACTTGAATCTATTTATGCAGAAAAATGGGAAAAAGTCAAACTGAGGAACAATCTATAAAGTAACTAGTTTGTACTTTTCAAAAAGGCCAAGTCAGAAATAACAAAGAAAGACATTGAGCATAAAGTCTAAATTGAACCAACAATTAGAACTAAGGTGTGATGCTGGAAATATCCTGAAACAGAGAAAAGCTTAAAGATAGCATTATTAAGGCAATTAAACTAAATAGACTGTTGATTGCCTAATAACATGATATTAATAGTCAATTTCCTGATTTTAATCTTTGCTTGCCCCAAGACTCTGTAAATGTCTTTGTTATTAGGAACTATGCACTGGAGGATCTAGGGAAAGGACACACTGTCTCCAACTTACCCTATAGAGAGAGTGTGGTGGATGGAGTTTTCTGTGGCACAAACCATGAACAATTGGTGAATTTGAATCAAGGGTAAAGGAAAGTTACTATCAGTATTTGCAAACTTATATAAGTTCTAATCTTTATAAAATAAGGCCACATCTGATGCTTTCTAAATTTATTTTGCACTAGTTTTAACATAAAAGGAGAAAATTTTCAATTGAATTTTAGTAACATGATGTTCAAAATTCCAAGAAGGCAAGACAGTCTTGGCCATAGTTCACACCAACAGAAAGTGTTTTCTGCCTGTCATGCTGGCTCTAAGGAGATACAAAATGTTCTGCAAGTTGGAAACTATAGGAAAATTCTAGCAAGTAGCTTTTTAAACACTTCTTGCAATCAACACATAGACTGAAATTTCTGACACTTTTCCTAATTAAATCAAGATACAGTAATTATGATGGACTAATACCTTATCACAAAGCAAAGGGAGATTATTAAATTACATGAGATGTCAATATAAGGAAGTGGTCCTTGTGAAAATACAGTGATGGAGACCAAAAAGTCCAAAAGGCCAGATCTAGCAAAAGTTACCCAGAACCTCCTTGGAGTGTGATGAAGACTGCAGATGAGCTTACCTGAACGGCACATTCTGGGCAGATCTACCATAGTAAAGGAACTCATATGCCAAACTTCAGCAGGTAGGCACTACAGAGAACCATTGTGTAACTAATTACACTGGGTCTCAGGTCACACTCAGCTAAAGATTTTAATTTATGTCCCACATGACTTTATACAAGGATCTGGCCAATGTAGTTCAGATTTCCTTGTCAACTAGGAAGTTCTATTTCTTACTGGGATTAGCAAAGCTCCCGTTTATGTATCAGTCCCTACGGGTTCGGTTGGCACAAGCTTTTATCACAAAGACCAAATGCCTCCTGCAGCAATAATAAATGAGATTTTTAGATCAGAAATTCTAATGATCAAATTCTGGACCCCAGTGATGTTTTTGAGGGCAAAATCACCAGGAGGCCCTAATTATGCAGAAAGGCCATCTCCCACTGTTTATGTCACAAAGTAGAAAACCATGTGGGTGTTTTTGGTCCTGTTTTCTAGTAAAGATAGTTAGGTTTTCCTCAGAGAAACTAAATATCTCATTCCTCTTTTTTTTTTTCCTTCATCTTAGCTGAGAGTGACATTTTGTCTGATTTAGAGTGCAGCCAATTCCATCATCCCACTGAATAGATTGAACGCATGGACATCTAGCCTGGTGCTGTCCAGTGAGCACTCCCTATAATTCCTGAAATAGACACTCTTTTCTTCATTAAAACTGCCTGGAGCTGCTGGAAGCCGTTTTGCCACAACGTAAAACAGCCTGCTTGAGCATGAAGCCCACACTTGGAAGGCAAGGATGAAAAAGAGAGGTACAAATTCAGGGCACTATCATTGTCATGGATTGGATATGAGGTGTCCCCCAAAAGTTCATGTGTGAGACCAAGCAAGAAAGTCTGGAGGTGAAATGAATGGGTCATGAGAGCCTTAACATAATCAATTAATTAATCCACCTAAGTGGGTTACCTGGGTGGTAACTGTAAGCATTTCCAAGATGCAGCTGGAAGAGCTGGGTCACTGGGGGCATGAATTTGGGATTTATATATTGTCCCTGGTGAACTGAGCTTAGTCACTCTCTGCTTTTTTGTTGTCATGTACTGAGCTGGTTTCCTCCACTACACCCTTTCACCATAATTTTCTGTCTCATCTGAAGCCCAGAGCAATGGAGTTATTTGAGACCTCTGAAATCATGAGTCAAAATAGACTTTTCCAGAAATCCTTAGCAAGAAGAGTGTAGCAGGTGGCATCACTATGTCAGACCTTAAACTATACCACAGAGTAATAGTAATAAAAATGGCATGATATTGGCATCAAAATAGACTTGTAGACCAATGGTACAGAATAGAGAACACAGAGACAAACCCACATAAATACAGTTATCTTATACTAAACAAGGGCACCAAAAACATGGAGAAAAGATAGCCACTTCAACAAATGGTGCTGGGAAAACTGGAAATCCATGTGCAATAAAATGAAACTAAGCCCCTATCTCTCACCATGCACAAAACTAAACTCAAAGTGGATCAAGGACCTAGGAATTAAACCAGGGATCCTGTGTCTAATAGAAGAAAAAAGTTGGCCCAAATCTTCATCATGTTGGATTAGGCCCTGACTTCCTTAATAAGACTCCTATAGCACAAGAAATAAAATCAAGAATCAATAAAAGGGATGGATTCAAACTAAAATGTTTCTTCTCAGCAAAGAAACAATCAGTGAGGTGACCAGAGAGCCTACATAATGGGAGCAAATTTTTATCATACACACATCAGATAGAGCACTAATCTCTAGGATGTATAAATAACTGAAAAATCTTAACACCAGAAAACCAAAAAATCCAATCAATAAATGGGTCAGAGAACTAGACAGACACTTCTCAGAAGATGATATACAATCAATCAACAAATATATGAAAAAATGTTCAAAATTTGTAGCAATTAGAGAAATGCAAATCACAACTACTCTAAGATTTCATCTCGCTCCAGTCAGAATGGCAGCTATTAAGAATACAAACAACAATAAGTATTGGTGAGGATGTGGGGGAAAAGGCACACTCAAACATTGCTGGTGGGACTGCAAATTGTTGCAACCAATAGGAAAAGCAGTATGGAGATTCCTTGGAAAACTTGGAATGGAACCACCATTAGTGAGATAGTGGGACCCAGCTATTCCACTCCTTGGTTTATACTCAAATGACTTAAAAACAGCCTACTATAGAAATGGAGACACATCAATATTTATAGCAGCACAATTCACAATAGCTAAATTGTGGATCCAACCTAGATGCCCTTCAATAGATGAATGGATTAAAAAAAAGTGTGGTATGTATACACAATGGAATATTATTCAGCATTAAAAGGAAATAAAATCGTGGCATTTGCAGGTGAGTGGATGGAGTTGGAGAATATTATGCTAAGTGAAGTAAGCCTATCCACAAAACCAAAGTCAGAATGTTTTATCTGATATGTGAATGCTTATCCAAAATTGGGATGTGGGGTGGGGGGGGGAGGAGAGAGAATTTGAGGAATGGAGGAACTTTGGATATGTCAAAGGGGAGGGAAGGGAAGGGAGGGGAGGGGGCATTGGGGTAGGAAAGACAGTGGAATGAGAGGGACATCATTACCCTAAGTGCATGTATGAAGACACAAATGTTGTGACTCTACTTTGTACAACCAGAGACATGAAAAATTGTGCTCCGCGTACTATGAATTGAAATGCATTCTGTTGTCATATATAATTCATTAGAATAAATAAATAAATTTTAAAGATAAGTAAATAGACTTTTCCTCCTCTAAAATGGTTCTTGTCAGATCTTTCAGCCACAGCAGCAAAAAACCTGACTAAAACAATTATGAATGCACCCAGCTCTTTCAACTACATGAGCCCCATGTTCCTTCCCAATCTTATGACTGTTCATGTCATATTTCCATAATTTTTAACCAGGAAATTCCACTGTGGTACATACCTTCAACCTGAAGTCTCTGAAATCACAGTATGCAGAATTGAGCATATCAGAGACAGACTAAAAGCAGGCTGTGCTGTGAGCGGGTCTTTCACACCCACATCAGGCCTGGCACTAAGAAGGGAAGTGGACAGCCCAGTGCAATGCAGAGCCCCAGGGTGTGTATGGGAGCCCGACTCCTGCATGCACTCAGCTTTTCAGTTTCAACTCCACATAATCATCATCTGTCCCACCCCTACGGATAAACATGGAACATTGCCCTCAATGAATATCTACTGAATAAATGAGCAAATTAAAAACTACAGGGGAACTCTATGACAAGAGGTAGTGAGAAATTTAAATCTCCCTGTAGACTATATTTTGGGGACAATGCAAAGATCAATGGGACGAACGATGGTGTGTAATTAAAGACATTGATGGAGGCCCTGTAAACGCTGTTCTGGGAATCCTGGTGAGAAGGAAAAATCTAGTGGCGGCCTGCAGAATGCCATCATCAGTAGCCACAGGCAGGAGAAGGCCTGATGTCCTGCCTCACCTGCGGTGTTACTGTGGACAGCTACAGAACTTTCAGTTCTTAGAAAGACTTCTATGTCTTCTTGAACCCCACCCCAGAGAACCTCCTCACTCTCTATTCTTGATCAAAAATGTAACCATAGCCCTAGTTTCTGGATCAAATGGCATTTTCTCATCTCTGTCTTCTAACAGGGCTGAGAAAACAGAGCCTTTAAAATTGAACTGAACCATCAGAAGGACTTTAGCACATCTCCTGTGTGATGTGGCTGGCAGAAAAGAATATCTATACATTTGCTGCTGCCTTGACTGTGTTCTATCTGCTTGACCTGGCTTTACAAGTGAGGTTTATCAGTCTTAAACAGCAATAGCTGATTTGGAAATAGGGATATAAAAATCTACTGTTTCTTTACTTTCATATAGGATTTTCAGCATCAAAAGTCAAATGTATAAAGGGCATTGGCGGCTGTGGTTCTCAAACCCTGGCACCACCAGGCAGGATCATGTGGATCCTACGTGTGTGAAGCTGTTTCTGAATGTGCTGAATATGACCCAGCTTGGATAGTTGCACGAACAGATGTGTTTCTTTTGCACCAGGTGCGGTGTTTTTAAGCGGTGCATTTAAAATGAAGCGTCATTCAGGAGCTGATGTTTTCCTTGCCCACTTTGAAATGAGATGTTAGGGTGCAGTTCAAAAGAAAATTCCCAGAGGAAGGATTCAGGATGAATAAACTATTTATTGCTCTGTCTACACAAACTGGAGCCCATCTAAATAAGATATCAATTCTTATTTTATTTGAAGTCACAGAACAAGCCATAGGTTTGGTATTTTCATGAGCAAGACTTCCGCCTCTCTTGGGTCACAGGAGGAGCAATGAAATTTCTGGAAATGGACAGCTTCCAGCTGCCAGAGAGCACCAGTAAGAATGAAGGCTTGCAGTTTGATGGCGCTTCTGTGAAAACATGCTCAATATATCTATTATCTCCTTCATGCCCTTACAATGCTGTGCAGGTAAATAGAGCAGTTGTTACCCCCAACTGAAAAGTGGAAAATGGTCAAGAAGTGATTTTGACTCAAGGACACATTTCGGTCTAGACTTGAATGTTCATCTTGCCTCTTGGTGCTCTGTCTGCCAGAAGATGTCATAAAGCATAGTAAATAAGATTTTAAAATACATTACTTAAAATGTAGGAGCTTTCAGTGTGCGATGACAAAAACCAATGCCAACGATACAGCTTATAAAGGAAATGAATGTTCTATATTGAGGAAATGAGACACGTTTATTCCCCAAGCAAAAAGGCACACTGTGAGGGACAGACAAGCAGAGGGAAGTTTTGCATTTAAAATTTATTAGGTATAGGAAAGCAGTGTAGGAAGGTACATTTCTTCTCACCCCGGAACTGGTTGATGAAGGATTCAGAGTCCTCAGGTTTCCCTCTCAGTGTCGGCTTTACAATTATATTTGCTAAATTCTCTTTTCATTAGACTTTCTCTGAAGTCCCCCCAACCCAAAGCTCAGATATCTGGAAGTATGGTCTTTGGAGGCTTTCCAGTTCTGCAATAGAAATCATTCCTAGAAAAGTGACTCTTTCTCAGTTCAGGGGTTTTGTTGTTTTGCTTTATGTTTTGCCAAATTTTGGTCTAACCAATTCTGGCACATAAGGGTGATATTCAACTTATGATTCTCAGTGTCCAGGGAGGTGGAGAAGAAAGTGTCCAGAAAAACAAAGACAGTGGTAACAAAGATAAAGATACATTAAAACAATACATTAAAACCAGGGCACATTAGCAGCATGAAGTGAACCTTGGAGAATAATGCAGTGTGCTAGTCAATGTGGGGCTAATAAACCCCAATCGAGCTGGCATCTGGGGTAACGGGTATTATCATCCAAATATCCATAAGTATGGAGTGATAGCAGAGCTTCCCTGGAATAGCTCCATCACTGTATAAGAAAAGGGCCCAGCAGAAGAATTCACAGCCTACTTTCAAGAGGTAGGAGAGCTGAGACTGGAATGAGGTGGGATGGGGTAGTTGAGGCAAAACTCTCTAACCACATCAATATGTACCTGCTCCATCCATACCTTCCATGTATTATGTAGGCAATTCCTACACTGACAGACTGGGAAGCTATTATGAGATTCTCTTATTTTGTAGCCATAGAGTATTACAGTACTATTTAAAGACAGAGTATGATAGAACCATTTTGGAAAACAATTCCACTCCTGTATATTTACCCAAGAGAAAGGAAAATCTATTTCTACACAAAGATGTTAAGTGAATGTTTTACAAAAAAAAAAAATTTTATCCAGAACAGCTAAACTGGTAATGCCCAAATGTCCACTACTGTATGGATAAACACAAAAATGTCCATACAGTAATACAAGAATATCCCTTCAATGTAATACTACTTAGCAATAAAAACAAACTACTGACACAAATAACAATGTGGATGAACCTCAAAAGCACTATGATCAGTTGGGCGCCATGGTGCACGCCTATAATCCTAGCAACTTGGGATGGGAGGCTGAGGCAGGAAGATGATAAATTCAAAGAGACCCCAAGCAACTCAGCAAGACCCTGTCTCAAAATAATCATAATGCTGTATGTGCCCTGGTTCATAAAGCTCAACCTGCAGCATTGATTCACCCCACAAAAAGGTCTGGGGATGTGGTTCAATGGTTAAGCACCCCTGGGTCCAATCCCTGGTACCAACAACAACAAAAAACCCACTATGATCACTGGAAGAAATTAGACTCAAAAGGTTACATACTGTTCCTACTTGGCTGTGTGTGCCACTCCCCTAAATGTCTGCCTTGTTGTGCATTAGCAGCTGAACAGATGCTGGGTACACCTTCATTTCACATCCGCTCACACTCAAGCTCCTGCCCTAGATCTGACAATCAACTGACACACTGTGCAGGGAAGATTCCATGCATGTGACATTCTGGTTGTAGAACTGAAGTCCCTGTGTTCTTGTCCAGATTCAATTAGTTCCACCCAGGATAATCTCCCTTCTTAGTACCTCAAAGTCAACTGATTAGGGCAAGTGACTCAATGGGGAGGCCACTGGGATGTACAGGCCATGTGCAAGGGTTTAGGCCACTGGGAGTCAATGCAGAATTCTACCTCCAACAATGATGAAGCCCTCCATTCCCACACTGTTCTTCCACGTGTTAATTCATGAGTGTGAGTTATTCAAAATTTAAGAATATTTAGAATATGTAGAATATTTATTTTGTATTATAAAAATTAATGAAATAAATCATGTATTTTATTACTATCAAATTATGCCAAATTCAAGAAAATGTTAAAAATAGGAAATAAAAAAATGCTGTGGAGTTACTGGATTTAATATATTTGGGCGATAAACGGAAATAATTCAGACACTGAAATAGGCACTTCATATATTTTTTATTAATTCTCACAATAACCCAGTGAGATG
This sequence comes from Urocitellus parryii, assembly GCF_045843805.1. Lineage (NCBI taxonomy): Eukaryota > Metazoa > Chordata > Mammalia > Rodentia > Sciuridae > Urocitellus > Urocitellus parryii. The sequence continues at coordinate 25,974,745 of NC_135546.1, read as the reverse complement.
AACAGTATTAACAGATTAGGTTCTGAGGGGCTAAACAACTTTCCCCATATCACAGAGCAGATAAGTGGTGGCCCAACATATAACAGTTTTAAAATAAATAACATGCGAAAAGGAAATGAGAAAGATCATGTGCTATATTGCAAAGTGTACAGGACTTTGTCCAAAGATGCTGGTTTACTAAGTGAACCCAAATCATTTTCTCAATGTTTTTTATACTTTAATTTTATTTATTTTTATATGGTGCTGAGGATCAAACCCAGGGCCTCACACATTCTAGGCAAGGGCTCTACCGCTGAGCCACAACCTCAGCCCCTCAAATTTTTTTTTAACCTTGATGTTCTTGAGACGTGCTGGGGTTCAAGAAGAAAAGGAGCAGCTTTCTATTCCTCACAATCAAAACATGTACACATGGGTTTAGCAGATGGAGACCATTGTCACCTTTACTACTGATACAGAGTTGATAGGTGACTTAAGACCACCATATAACAATCCCTGCCTGATGAATAGAGGGTTTGGGTCCTTCTGTACAAGGGAAAGAGGATTCTCTGGAACAGGCACACTTCACAAGCCCTGGGTGAAGAAAGCAGAGAGACCTACCTGCATGTGGAGTTTTTTTTTTAATTAGACCAGTTCCACACTTGTGAAATTTGACCAGTGGCTGCACCTACCAGCACAGTAACTCACTTTTATCTCCAAAGACATTAAGAGAATCAGGGGAAAAGGCCAGGGGCATTTAGGAAAAGTCTTTTAAGTTGCAAGGGCAGTAACAATGCAATAGCAACTCAAAACACTGAATCATATACATCAAAATCTACTATTTATTTCCAATAAAATACAAAGTATTTTTCAATCATGAAGATGATCAAGTCCTGATGTGTATAACTTGTAGACAGGATTTTTATAAAGCTCAAGATAAGAAGAAAAAGTGATGACTAATTTATAAATATCATCATTTATGTCAGGCACTATCATAATTCACATATAAGCATCTTGTGAGTTTAAAGTTTGTTTTCAGTTGTTTCCTCTGCTGTGTATCTCCCTGAGGCTTCTTCATACATTTAACATCAATTCTCATGATGTACAGGAACTTGCTAAGGAAAATAACATTGACTGGAAAGTTATTCTGTGCCAGGGAAACTTGATGCACACTGTTCACTGAACCCCCACTACTGTCCTATAAGACATTACAGAATTCTGTGGTCAAATAACTTGTACATGTTCATACAAATCACATGGATGGTATCAGGAAATGCCAATGGGAAACTGGTTTGGGATGAATTTTTTCAATGCTAGAAACTGGGTCTAAAATATTTTGTGTAGAATACTCCTTACCAAAGGTCTCTTTATGTAGAACTTAAGGTCCGTTTTCCATTATTAAACTCCTAATGTGTTAAACATCATTGCTTTGCTGCTTTGACAACTTTCAGCATAGCAAATATATTTTCAATGAGCAGAAGGCAACTATTACTAAAGTTTACCTATGAAGAACAATGGCTGAATTAGTTACTAACTAATTCACTTACTCCAGAAGTCTTCCTTTATGAATTATTAGCTAAATAATTATAAGATTCTGGCCACCAATTGTATAAGTGTACATTTAACCCGACTTTTCCTTTTTGTACCAAAATAAAGACATTTCAACAAAGAACATTATCTCTGTAATTTATTAATATACATTTTTCTTACCATGTAAATAGAAAGCTTAGCACCCAGACTGGGTTCAAACATGGTGAAGTCAAAGACTTGGTAATAAGGGTGGTAAAACTGTAGAATGGGAATTTGGATGTTGCCCAAGAAATCCTATGATATGTATAGAACGTGTTTCCCTAGTTAACTCTGGCCTCCAACCACCTCCCCAGATACACCACGTACTGACACCAGGCACTGTCCTGGCCAGTGTATGCACACATTCTGTAATCCTCTCAACCACCTTGAAAGGCAGCTCCACACCTCAAGCAAACGAAGGCTCCTTGGAAGAACTGTCTCCCTTCCCACTAGTGTCCATTCAGGCAGCCATGGACTGCATGACTTAAAAAAATGTTATTCCTCACAGTTCTGGAGGCTGGGAAGCCCATGATCAAGATGCTAGCAGATTTGGTGTCTGTTGAGGGCTTTGCTTCTTACTTCACAGATAGCTGTCTTCTCATAGTATCTTTGCATGGCCAAAGAGGATAAGAGAGCTCTCTGGGGTCCCTTTTATGATGGCATTAATACCATTCACAAGAGCTTGACCTTCATGACCTAATTACCTTCCAAAGGCCCTCTTTCCCAACACCATCACATTTGGGGTTAAGATTTCAACATATGGATTGAGTGGGGTGGGTACTGCTGAGGGCAAACATCAGTCTTATCTGAGCTATTTGAAAGAGGCCTTTTCCACTCAAGAGGGTACAAGGGAGCACATATTGAGAGGCAGGGACTGAAGTACTGCAGAGAAGAGAGGACATAGATAGGGGTATGATCAAGGCTCACTATTATGAGAACAAGAAATAAAATGATATTACTATTGAGTGGAAACTAGATTTTAATAGATGATTCAGACAAGGACTTTTTTTTCATACTTATTACTTAATTGCCTGTGTGGGTTGTAGAGCAAATAAAAAAATAACAGCTAAACTATGTTAGCACTCTTAAAAATTAATTTACATTTTATAAATGAACTACTGATTGATTCACATGGTAACATGAAATTTTAATCTCAGCAAAGAAAACATTTTACAAAAATAATCTTCAAACAAAGCATATGGATAAAAATCACATATTTGCTAGCCCAGATTTTATTTATATGTGTAAAACACATTAATATAAAACAGTAGGCACTTTAATTTATATTAGAACTATTCTAAACTAATGTGGATAATAAAATTCCTTCTCAAGCTTACCTGGTTGGTTTTCTTTGTAATATTTTTGAAAGTACTGGTTTACATATTTAAAAAGCCTGGGATCTCAGCCAATACTATTTAACACTATATTATCTTGGCAAACTCGGCCATTAGCTACTAAAAAATGGTGAACTAACATAAGGCTAATTGTTAATGGCCTGGCAAACTGACCTGCTGTTCACTGATGTGTGGAATGGCAGGGAATCATTCACTCCTTTTAGAATTATTGGTGCCTAAATATAGTGCAGATTCTTACAGGCAGTAAGGAGCAGCCGTGCCTCATTATATGACAGGCATTTATCGTTTGTATGTAGGAAGACAGGAAACCCTGGACCTATCGGGCTGTGTCAAGAACTAGAAAGTTCAGTGCCATTCATAAGAGAAGGGTACCTGGGCAACATACAGAAGTGCCTGGGCCAGGGCAGCGAGTCATCCTTTAAAAGCTGTCTTATTCTCTACTGAGCCCACTAGACTTTCAACCCTCTCGCATTCTGTCTCCACCATCTCAGCTTATATACACTGCTTCTACTACACTCTGGAAATTAAAAAGTCCATGAAAGTGAATTTTATTGGATTCATAGGCACCATCCAATTTAAAGTCTTTTCATTGGACAGAGAACTCAAACTGGATGGCCTCACAGGCTGCCGGTCTCCAGCATATCGGTGTGCAGAGTTGCTTTGGGCTTAGGAAAGGGTTGGATCAACCAGTAATGGTCATTGTAATCAGGAAACATGACAAAAAAATGTCTAAATTATACAAAGAAATTGCTTATGGTCTCTTTATTCTAACAGGAAAACTGCCATGGATAGTCCTAAAGGTCTGTGGCCTAGTCAACTGGCCTACAGTTCAACTACAACTGTGAAAAACAAAAAATAAGTATTTGTTGATCCTGGCCTTCATAAAATAGTTTTGAGCTGCTCACAGCAGGTTTTCAGCAAGATTAAGGTAGGTTGTCTTCACAAGGGTTTTGCATTATCCTTCTACCTTAGTTTACATCAGGTTCTGTGAGAGATGCTTGAAATTAGGTATTCAAGTTAAATATATTTTCTTCTTCTCCTTGAAGTTTGGGGCGGGAGGAGAAATAGGGGGTATATCACTTTTAAAGTAGCTGTGTAAAGTTTACATCTATTTTAAAAAATCAAAGATTTGAATAACATTATCGTCTGAAATTTAAAATGTGAAAACAAATCTCTAAATTCATTTACAGATAACTTTCTTCAAGTCAACAAATTTGTCATGTTGAAAACTGAACCAACACTCTCTGAAAAATGTTTACTGCCATCCAAAACAAAACAAAAACAAGAAACAGACTTTTATCAGTCTTTATCTCACTCATGATTATTTTACACCTATTGCCACAACTGTTCTGCAAGCTCCTTAAGGCAAGTAGTGGCATCTTTCATTTCTGCAGCACTAGTACCTAGCCAAGAGTTTGTAGCCAAGTTTGTTGACTGAATGAGTGCAAGCACTGCCTGGATTTAGTTGCTTAAAAAAAAAAAAGTCTTTTCAATTAGATTTCACAAGTGGGTTAAATAAAAAATAATCTTCAAAGGAGAAATCAGTAGTGGGTAGAAGGCAATGAGTAGGGGGTTGGGGGGGGTTGGTACAAGGTAGCAGTAAATGTGGCATGAGCCTTCTCAAAGTTCTGTAATGAAAAGTGACATAGAAATGAAAAAGCATGGGAAGAATAAGGGCCACTTTTGGGAAAAGAGGCAATAAGACAGGAGAGTAAGGAATCAAAAGCTGAAGAGGGGAGTTGTGAACCCTGGACAGAAGGAACTCTTCCTCCTTCAAGATGCAATTACCAGTAATACAAATGAAGTGAAAATAAACACATCCAGTTCACACAGTGATTTAAAATATATGCAAATATGAATAAACTATTTGTATTACTTGGTATTCTGAGTAATCTGAGGACACATTAAAAATTTCACCTATTTTATTGCTGCCCTGAAAACAAAAACATTCTTCACTCATACATTTGTATATATTTTTATGGAACAATGGTAGGAACTGTCAATTCTTGTTTACAATATTTAAAATCAGTGAATGCTGTAGCAAATATAATTACCAAAATTAAAGCTTGTAAATCTAATCTATGAGATAATTTAAGCATGAATATCTCAAAATCATCAACTTATTTATATTACTACATGAATCAAAATAAAATAGCTTCCATTATATACAATGTAGGTTTTCCTAGTTAAGTAAATTTGGTTAGAAGCAGAACAAAGAAAGTATTTTAGAATTATCCAGCTATGCTGATAATTTTTCCAGTGAATCACATATCCCTGTACACACACACACACACATACACACAGCAATTAGAAAAAAAATTGCAAAATCTGAAAGCAAGGGCGGGAGGAAGAACTTAGTATTAAAATGATATGAAGCAAAACAGCCATGGATGGATTTATTCTAAAGGAATTTCTATCCACCAGGGTGTCTTCACTGACAGTATAGAACAAAAGTGTTGCTGAAATAGCATTATGAAGAGCACACACATTAATGACAAGTAGAATTTAAAATTACTACTCCTATGGCAGGCAGAATATGTCACCAGAAGCTCCCATGCCTGAATTAATCATTAAGACAACGAGTATCAACTCCCATCATAGCCAAAGAACTAGGATTTCCCAAAGATGTCTCATCCAGTTTGTTCAGTGTCACACTTGCATTCACTTCCAAAAGACAGAAGAAAAGAGCAATCTTCTGAAATTAGGCTAATGCTTGATATTTCCACCTATGAGCATTTAGAAATGAGCACAGTAAAGATAAACCAGGGCCCCTAAAGAGCAGTGGTGTGGCCAGGCAAACAAATGTTGCTTAGAAGAATCACTTAGAATACCAGGCAGACTCTGCCTATGCACACCTTCTCAGGAGTGCTATGCGTAAGTGATGTTCCTGAAGGTGTGATGACAGCCAGATCCTGTGAGGCTAAAACTGCCAGGAAGTTTTTCACAGATAAAGTAGCATGTTTGTAGCAGAAATGTTCATCAAATTCTATGTGGAAAAATCTAGATGTACTGATAAATCCCTGCTGCCAATAAGCTAAACTCCAACTAATTATACTGGACATTCTTAAAAACTCTGAAGTTCAGCAGCACTTCCCAGACATGAAGCTGAAATGCAAGGCTGGCAGCAATTCCAGGTTCTCCACTCCCAGGAGCTTGCTCTGTTGAGGCAATGACATGCATTCATGTCCACAGTACTGACTATCTGATGGCACCTCAGGCATATTTTTGTATATTGACTAAATTATCCCTCTCTTGTTATTGTCAATTCTGATTTGTTGCATAAAATAAGGACTTCAATTAGAGGAGACTGGATTTTTAAATGATTTTTTAAAATAGTTACAAATAAAGAATTATCTCTCCAACAGATAAAATGTATCAAATACATCAAATATTCAATACAGCATTTACCCAATCTTTCTAAAATTCTATTACCAAGAAGGCCTCTACTTCTGAGCAAGACAAAGCAACAGGAGGTTTAACCTCCCTCCAAAAACAGCCAAGAAAACCAAACAAAATTAATAAAAGCAGTTATATATCATCCTAGAAAGAACAATAATCCTTTAGAGATGGGAAATAAGGTGAGCCCTGTTTGTCCCAGATTACACCTGGGAAGGTTCTAGGTGAAGCACAGAGGGGAGCAATTAAGAAAAACTTGTTCCACTTCCTGGGCTAAGACAGGACTGAGATTTGGGGAAATCAAGGCAGCTCAAATTCATATGAGAGAGTACCAGCCTGGTAAGAATCGAAGAGAAAGAGAACCCCAAAGATTTGCTAAGGGCTCAACTCAGGTGTCTAGCAGAATACTGATCACATAAGTGAGAAAACTACCCAAAACCAGGGAAAGAACCACCAGAAACAGCAGCACAATAGGCCCTCTGTACCTGCAGGGTTCATATTTAACAGACTCAACCAACCACAGATCAAAAATACATTTTAGAAAATTGGGTTGAATATGTACAGATTTTTTTCTTGTCATTATTCCCCAAACAACTATTTATGCAGCATTTCCACTGTATTATAAGTAAGCTAGAGGTGATGCAGGATGATGTACATAGATGATATGCAAATGCACTGCCATTTTACATAGAGGAGATTTATATCTCCAGATTTTAGTATCTGTGGGGTGAGGGGAATGTTTCTGGAAATAATCCCCCACAGATTCCACAGATTGTATGTCCTCTTTTCACTTCCTGTTTTTTAGAACAGTTGGTTCTCTGAATTGGGTAGGGGGAGAGTATTTCAGTAGCATAGTAAAAATGAAGGGCAAAAAAGCCACTCCCACTGAATTTCATTAAAATCAACATCATTAAGTTAGGGCTATTCCTATATAAAAAGTACAGTCATTCTGTTTTACAAACAGCCTTGGATCTACTATTTCAATGACACATGGACATCAAGTACACATAAAACCTGTGGTACTTTTAAATATAAAGCTTTCAGTGTTGTTTTCATTTGAAAAAAATATACTTCTGAATACAACTTAAGCAACTTAGCAAGACCCTATATCTAAATAAAAAAGAAAGGCCTGGGGAGTAGCACAACAGTTAAGGACTCCTGGGTTCAATCCCTGGTACAAAAAAAAAAAGTTTGTTTACCCCTGTAGATACAATGCCAAATATTTGTTGAATAAATATACACCTTGTAACAAATATCCAAAAGGAAAAATTTAACGCCTTACAATAGAAAAAAAAAATTTGATTCAACACCTTGGATTCTATTTAAATGGTTGAACCACTGTCAAGATACTTTTATGATCAAAAAGCTGAGGTTTTTTAGACATATCAATATTTTTAAAGTGGGTTGCTTCTTTTTTTAATATTTATTTTTTAGTTATAGGTAGAGACAATATCTTTGCTTTATTTTTATGTGGTGCTGAGGATCGAACTCAGTTCCTCACAGGTGGTAGGCGAGCACTCTACCTCTGAGCCAGGACCTCAGCCCAGTGGGTCACTTCTTTAAGACACATGATAACTATGTCAGAAAGTCAAATATACCTACGACTTAAGGAATAGAAATAGCATTCTCAAGGTAGGAAAATTTACCTAGTGTGTATAGGAAGCCGAAAGGAAATGAGAACAGAATACAAAAACAAGATATTCACCTGTTATTAGGAAAATATGTCCCACATATTATGTTAATAAGTAAATCAATGTAAGGGATACAGGGGTACAAATTAAACAGTTACAGGATTCAAGGGCAGTAAATAAACTCTCTAGTCAGTTCAGTTATTAGGAACTTGCTTAAGACTCATGCTATACCCCATTATTTGAATAAAGAGAATGTTTTCAGGTACAAAGAGAACAGACCACCATGCTGAAACAAAAAGTATTTTATTAATCATTTTGTTATGCTTTATGTGAACAATCTCCCAAAAAAGAATTATAGACATACATAAAATACACAGATATAACCATTGGGGAAAAAGTCCCAAGAACAATACCTGAGAGCAAAAGCAATGATGGAGCTGGGTTCTTTCTCACAGACTGCAATGGGCACCCATTCATGTTCATACATTAAGTAGTGTTTATCTGGATCACTGTTTAAATTTTTAAAATGCATTAAATAAATAAAACTAAAATTAGCAGAAAATCAAATACAAAATCCATTAACACTCTGTAAGTAAATTTCAGGACAATTTTACCTAAATACTACAGAATTATAATTAATTAAGCAAAAATGTATGCAAATTATGAGAACTTGAATCAAAAGGAAACAAAAAAGCAATCAAGAAAAAAATTTGAAGGCAACCGGAAAATTGTCAGAATTAGGTTTCAAATCACAGGACTATAGAATATTGACTCCAGAAAACTTTCTATAGCACCAAAATTTTGGCCATATTAATCTCAAAAAGAATTTCCAAAGAACCAGAGAAGTCTAAAATACTTTTTTCCAGTATAAGCTTGAGAGAAAAGTCTTCTAGAAACTGTGAAGAAGACATACTACTAGTCCAACAAGAATAACCCAGCCACTCTACTGTTATTACATGAAAACTCAATGGCGACTCCCTCTCAGTGTAAATTTTGCTCCCCTGACTTCCAGTCTAACTCTTCTAGGTACTGTTAAGGCACATTCATTCATTTTATTTAGGTGCTATTTACTCAGCCCCTAATGGGCAAGGTTACGACATTAAGGAAAACAAAGCATTTTACATAATTAAGAAATTAATAATGGTGAAAAAACAGACGTGGTAGAGTTTGGAGTGGAAAAAAAACACAAAGTTTGTATAATACTCACAAAGGAAATGGAATAGGATTATAGCTATTTCCTGGAAGCAAATTTGCAAAGATGGCTTTCATGGTTGACTTCTCTTTCACCTGGCTGTCTGTGGATCCCAGCAAATATCCATCAAACACATCTAGAATAAAAAAAATATTCCACTTGTACACTAACATTCAGGAAGAATAAAAAAATTAAAGTGTCAACTTGATTTCCCCTTGGGGAATACTGGCAGACATATCAATATCATAATTATCAGATGTGATTCAAAATTTCTAATCTAGGAAAAATGACTCTTATGGAATGAAAGAGAAAGCACAGTGAAACATATATATCATTGACTCTAGAGACAGGTTTTCTTCTTTACATTTTAGCGCCTCTGAAACTGAGATTATTCTACCATCAATGGTTTCTGCTGCAGGAGACAGTGAGTAGCCATAAGGGTATAACTGCCAAAATATGCATGAACTTCATTACAACTATTCATGTGATGAAGTTCAGGTCCAACTAAGTAATGAGCACTGTGGTTATTATACCTGAGATTAGTAGCAATTGGAAAGTAATTCCAAATTTTATATTGAGCAATTTATTACTTAAACAGAAAGCAAGGAAAGAAAGGACAAGGCACTAATTTACTGTTAGGAAGTAAATATTTTTTTTGGAAGAAATGGCAGTGATTTCTCTTATTTCTTTTTCTTTTTTCAAAGCAGCAATCCTATACTTCATGGAACTTACAGAAGTAAGAGCGCCAGAAGGTAAATAAAGCTGAATCACATTTTGTTATTGTAATACTTACATGTCAAGTAGTGCAACTAAATAAAGAAGTGGTAGAATGAAAAGCTCTATCTTAAAAAGCACTTTTGGTAAGTATAATATAAATATTCTAAGAGTTAAGAAAGCATTATGTCAAAGAATTAGCAGTGATTTTTTTTTCTTTCTCAGAGACCCATATAAGCCAAAGAGACAACTAACAGCCTTAGAGTCAATGAAATATAGAAAAAGTGACTTAAACTGTACCTTCGGAACCACTGGCTGTATCTAGTTCAGGTGGGCCTCCCACTGACTGCTCAGTCATGACTTCAGGTGAAGTAGGCAACTGGAGATGGGTAGAGCTGGTAGAACTTTGGCTGGACAGTGTTGTCAAGAAACGATCCTCTAAAAAAAAAAATACAATCCTAAGAGTCATTTAAAAATATTAAGTCTATTTCAACTTAACATTAATGTTTTTAAATGCCAATTCATATTTTTAATTGCTAAAACACAGAATTTTAGTTTTTAAAAAATTATCAAGGTCAGGTAGCTCATGTCACAGAAATGGAAACAAAATTCCATATATGACTTGACCACAATCAAATCTCAGGGGACTATATCAATCAAATCTGACTCCTATTTAACACAATACTCTTTCCACTATAACACAATGTCTTAGGACACTATGGGAAAAAAATCAGATGCTCATTCTGGGGGAGAAAAGATACTAGATCATAATTATTATAGAAAAATACCAAAAAAATTGAGTTGAGCTCTTGCCCAACAAAAATAGTCTATGTAAATTCTCCCACAAGGTTTCTACAATAACACCAAATTATCTAATAAGATACTAGAAAAGATATTTTAAGCCTAGGAAATATTTTAGTGACATTAAAAATATAAATTAAATGTTAGAAGATTTTTTTAGTGAAACCTAGGGATTCAGGAATGAGCAAATAGAAATTCAATTTCCTGTTCTCTATTCCTTCTTCCTTCAATAGCAGTCCTCTCTATATTTCATGTGTTTCTCTCTCCTAACTTAATTTCTTACAATATATTATATGATAAGCTTAAGATGATAGAGTTACAAATGATCTATACGTAGGGGGTTAAAAGTTTCTGAGTAATTGTATTGGGGAAAAATGCTAAAATTGGCAGTTAAAAACAATTCATTCAGTTATAAAACAACAACTTATGCAAACTTTCCAATGGCAAGTGGTCAATAGACTCAAGAACCAACCTTTCTCCCCATTTTGAAGTCCTGGGGAAATATTCCGTGGAGACGCATCCATTGCATTTATCTGTAAAGAAATAAATACTGTATTCTTAAGGGAATACTAAAATCACATTTTTAAAACTGTCTAACCAAATGAATCTTGAACTTTTTCATGTCAAGACCTGTTATACTAAAAATAACAAAGAACCACCTTTATAATTTAATGTAGCTTTTAATTAGAAATTAATCAATCTACTTTTTATTAGAAATTAAACCTGAGAATATTTTACAATATTCATTTATTCATTTAAAAACAATAAGCCCAAGATGGGCTTGGTGGCACAGGCCTATAATCCCAGCGGCTCAGAAGGTTGAGACAGGAGGATTACAAATTCAAGGCCAGCCTCAGCAACTTAGAGAGGCTGTAAGCAACTTAGTAAGACCCTGTCTCAAAATAAAAAAGTAAAAGGGCTGGGGGATGTGGCTCAGTGGTTAAGCACGCCTGGATTCAATCTTCAGTACCCTAAAATAATAATATAGTAATAAGTCCATTATAATATTAGCACAAGTATAAAAACATTGAGTAAATAAAAAATACTTATTTTCCAAAATTAAAAACAATTGGTGAAAAAGTGGCACTGTTTTGCATTTTTCAATTATCTTTAGTGTCTAGATAGCTAGATTCCTATTTGGCTTCTGCATTTAATCTGATGAATACACTGTTATGATTAAAGTTCTGGCTCCATACAGATATGTGGTTAATAAAGAGAAACTTACAGAAGCCCTGAATTGGTCATAAACCCTCAACAGTCCTTGAACCACACTTTGAGAATATTGTTCTAAACAGAAGCTTACTTCTTGGCATTATGGCATCTAGAAATACATAAGATTATCATTAAGCTGGTAAACTTTTATTATCCATTGAACCTTCTCAAGTCCTAATTATCTGTGGATAAAATATATTTAGAATGACTATCAGTGCCACATGATTTCAATAAAGTCATTTCTAAGTTCACTGATTAAATATCATCACATCAGAGAGACCTCCTTGGACACCCTAGATAAAATAACCCACCACCACTACCTACTCTTTCAGCAAAACTATCTCCGGTTATTTCTTCCTTCAGAGCCTGTTTATAATTATAGGTTCACATGTGTACTATCAGTCTCTTACTTACTAGAAAAATATTTCATGAGGACAGTAACTATATGACCTTTATTCCTAATTGCATCCACTATAACCTAGAAAAGTTCCCAGAACATCATAAGTACTTGCGAACTATTTATCAAATAATTAAATATAAAGGCAGTGCAACAGAATTTCAAATCAATCTTTAATCTTTCAAAAAGATAACTTTCTGTTGAATGATGGTATCTTTTCAATTCTGTATCAACCTCTTACACCATTACCTTTGCAGTGCGTTCAGTGGGCAAATGGAAAGGTCACCAGGGGTTTGTGCTTATTAATAGCCCTGAACTAGTTGGAAAATACTAAAATTTAAATGATCCTTAATAATCTTTTTCTTACTCTCACCTAAACTGTAAGGGAACAGGATTCCTACACATTTGTTTAAGAGGCAAAAGGAAAAATCATTATATATTACTAAAAAGCAAAAGTTTCCTGGATCCATCAGTGCATGAAAATATTCCTTTACAAATACAAAACACTACATAAAAAGAAGACACTCGCTCAAAGCTGTTGTGATATCAAAGCATGAGGACCTGAAAAATACTGGTAACAACTCATGTGAAATTTGGGCAGCATGATGAGAATTCTAAGATGGTCACCAGCCCCTGGTGTGTATATACCTTCTTCCAACTACTCAAACACTGACTTAGTTACTGCTATGAAGGAATTTTGCAGCTGTAATTAAAGTCCCAAGTCAGTTGACCTCAAACCTCAAATTCCAGGTGGGCCTGATGTAATCTCATGAGTCATTAAAACCAAAACCGAGTCTATAAATAAGAGACAGAGGAAGTAAGTGATCTGAAACACAAGAGGGATTTGACTATTGTGGCAGGCTTTGAACAGGTCAATGAATGCAGATAGCCTGGAGGAGTTAGGAATGGCCTCCAAATCAATAGCCACCAACAGAAGGGAAGCTCATTCTTTTTTTTTTTTTTAATGGGGAATTTCCACAGCCAGACATAATCTTTTTTTTATTTGTTTAATTAGTTACACATGACAGTACAATGATCTTGACATATCATATATTTGAATCAGATTTCTCATTTTTCTGAGTGTACAGGTTACAGAATCACATTGGTCATACAGTCACACATATACATATAGCAATAATAATGTCTATTTTATTCTGCTGTGCTTCCTAACCCCCCTTCCCTTCCCCTCCCCTCCCCTCCCATTACTTCTCTCTACCCAATCTGATGTGACACACTTCTTTTTTTTCTCACATCATTATACATGTATTCTGTAATGATGAGGGTGTCCTTCCATCTTTCCTGCAATTCCCTTTCTCCCTCCTTTTCCCTCCCACCTCTCTTCCCTATTTAGTGGTAATCTTCTCATGCTCTTCCTCCCTACCCCATTTTGAGTCACCCACCTTATATCAGAGAAGACATTCAGCCTATGTTTTTTAGGGATTGGCTAAACTTCACTTAGCATAATCTGCTTCTTATCACCACCAGAAAATGAACTCTGCCAGTAATCTGAATGAGCTTGGAAGAAGACCCTGAGCCTCAAGTAAGACAGAAGCACTGGCCAAAATCTTCATTTCAGTTATGTGAAATTCTATGCAGAGAACCTAGCCATGCTTGCCAGATCTCTGGCCCACAGAAACTATGAAATTATAGATTTATATTTTTAGACACTAATCTATGGCAATTTGTTCCCCAGCAAAATAAAACTAATTCAGTTAAATTAAGATGTAGAACTTACCCAGTTCAGACACCTTAAGAACTTCTCATTTTAAGCACAGAGATAAATACTCATAGTAAAACAAACGAGGACTATATTACACACTCTTGAGTACCCACATCTCTTCCTTTGAAGCACTTGCTATCACCATGAGAGTATCTCAGTGACTCCAGTGGAGAACAGATTTATGATAAATATTTCAAATAAATGAAACAGAACAGATCATTTATTTCAGGCTAGTACATAAAAGTATTCCAAGTCCTATATCTCCTTGAAACCTCACAACTTCAAGATGGAAAATCTATTAGATATTAATCAATTATGTATTAAACTACCACTTCTAAGTGTTATGAATGGAATCAATTATAGTGAAGGACCAAAGACAAAAGTTTATTTTCCTACCTTGCTTTCTTCTCCTTGTCTCAGTCTTCCAGGACTTGGAGGAACTGAAGGTCCTTTCTACCTTTTTCCTGCTGAAAAAAGGTCCTGCAACCTGCAGTCAAAGAATATGGTTTGTTTTTTAGCACTTTGAATATTTATAAATTTTCTTTTTACACTCTGAAATCACAATTGTTTCCTATTTGGATTGCAACAGACTTTATTTTATTTTTTTTTTAAAGAGAGAGTGAGAGAGGAGAGAGAGTGAGAGAGAGAGAGAGAGAAGTTTTTTTTAATATTTATTTATTTTTTTAGTTCTCGGCAGACACAACATCTTTGTTGGTATGTGGTGCTGAGGATCGAACCCCGGCCGCACGCATGCCAGGCGAGCGCGTTACCGCTTGAGCCACATCCCCAGCCCCTGCAACAGACTTTAAAGTTGTACCTATCTAGGACAAAATTCTTATCATATCTAACCAACAAATCAAGAGCTCTTATTGATATGACTACAATTATAAAAGAATAGCAAATTAGTATAAAGAAAAATATTTCTAAAAATAAATATTTAAATAATGACATAAGATAAATACAGTAATATATTTGGAATTCTCACCCCTGTTATGGTTTATATATGGGTTATCTCCCAAAAGCTCATGTATTAAACAATGCAAGAAAGTTCAGGAAAATGATTGAATTATAAGAGCCTTAACCTAATAAGAGCATTAATTTCCTGAAGGGATTAATTGGGTGGCATATAGACAGGTAGGGTGTGGCTGGAGGAGGTGGATCACTGACGGTATGCCTTTGGGATATATATTTTGTACTTGGTGAGAGAAGTCTCTGTCTCTGCTTTCTGGATCTACTTCCTGAGGTGTTTCCCTCTGTCATACTCTTTTGCCATGATGTTCTACCTCCATCCCAGAGCAATAGAATCAGCCATCCATGGCTAAGAACCTCTGAAACCATGAGCCACAAATAAACTTTTCCTTCTCTAATTGTTCACAGCAGCAAAAAAGCTAACTAAAATACTCTCATAGCAATTATTACTCATTGCACACTAATTATTCCAATTATTACTCATTGCACACTAATTCTGTCAAATTCCATTCAGCAGCATACACATTTGAAACAATACTGAAGGTTGTTCCCTTCTTTGGTTTTTATATCTTCACAAGCAATCTAAAGGTTAGACCATACATTTTAAAGGATTTAAAAAAAGGGAAAGGAGGGGGTAGGTGAAGTTTCTTTATAACTAAAAAAATATGATGAAATGTCTATAATTAATAAATTATTTAAATTTATCAAATGTCACGGCACAGCCAATTTGGCAATAATAGTAATTAAATTGCAAAATCATATACCTGTTATTCCAAGCTTGCAGAACTTCACAAAGACTTTGTTTCTTGGCAATAAGTGACTCAAAGACTGACTGCAGTTGCTGAGGAGTGTCTAAAGAGGAAGACATGAGCCTTACTTGCATCTTTTCAATCCAGTTCTTGAACTCACTTTCTTCCATCTAGCAGGTAACAAGATAAAATTTCAGTAAATAGGCACTATATAGATAACCCTTCCCCACAAAAAACAATTTCTAGTAAGCAGACAATTGACTTTTTGATTTTCTATTAAAGAAATGAACTACCTCTTTTTGTGCAAAGATATCTTCCATTTTATCCTCTCTTGTTTTGCTAAATGTATCATTTTTCAAAGATGCAAGTCTTTCGTCAACAGCTAGATATACCTGTGAAACTCTAAAACCAGAGAACATTACATACTTTAAAGAAGGTGAGATCAAATTTCCCACTCCACATAAACAGGTAAAAAAGCAGACACTAGACACAAAACCATAACTGAAAAAAGTCCTATCTAATTAAAAATCATATAATTGTGCACACCAAAAAAGACCTGAAGGATATACTTCAAAATTTGAACAGTTGTTTGCATTGTCAGAGTTCAACTTTTTAAAAAAAATGCTTTTCTGTATTGTCTACTTTTTTTTCCATAAAGCACATATAACATACAATTCAAAAAAGTTATCGACATTTTCAAAGACGGTTAAATGAACAAATCGTGATACTTGATACTTGATACCTGTACATCACAGACTTTTTTAAAAAAAGAGGATCACCAAAGAAACTGAAACTTACTTCTGAAAGAAGTCCTTAAGGTCTTGAAGAAGGGACACCTTTAATGGGGCCTGGCACTTAATGAATATTTTAGGGAGTGGAACACATACTTCAAGGAGCCGAATGGGAGAATAACTGAGAGAAGAAATACAAGTAACAGCAGAAAAATGAAAACTATTTTAATACCTTGAGCAGAGATATATCCAGATGGTCAATTAAATCCTAATAAGGCATAAAGAAAAGTAAAGTTTCTATAAAGTTGTATTTTTTAAAAATCAAAGTTATTGAAGTCAAATTTCAATCATAAATATTTTCCCCAATTTTAGATTTTGTTTTGTTTCATCACTACACTGTGATGCCATCAGTATCCTTTTGAAGTTATCCTCATTTGTTATAAAAACAAAACTGATTTTGATATAAACCTTCTCTATGAGTAAGGAAGAGACTCCTTCATATAATAGGTATAGGTATAGATATTCTTTACCTTTCCACTCCTGAGGAATCTTCATGAGAATATTTCCTTTCCGCCTGAGGTACTGCCTAGTCAATGCTATGCCCCACCTACACAGTACTTTCACGTTTAAAGCTCTTGCTTAAGAAAAGAAATAAGTTCTAATTAGCAAATGTTCCCTCAGAGTCTAAAATGTCCCAGATGCTATTTTAGATACTGAAGATATTTCCTCATGATTCAGGAAAAATAAGTAAATATTTAAAATAAAACAAATAAATTGGGGCTGGGGATGTGGCTCAAGTGGTAGCGTGCTTGCCTGGCATGCAAGAGGTGCTGGGTTCAATCCTCAGCACCACATAAATATAAAATAAAGATGTTGTGTCCACCGAAAACTAAAAAAAATAAATAAATATTTTAAAAAATTCTCTCTTTAAAAAAACAAATAAATATTTAAAACACATACATCAAGTGCTAAGTGTCAGAGAAATACAAAACAAGAAAGAGAAGCAGGGGAATACTAGTCATGAGAGGGGATCAGAGTAGGGAAAACTGGAACAGACACTCATGCAAAGTAAGTAAACAGCAGGCAGATACCTGTGAATGAAGAGCTTAGAGAAAGAAGAACCAGCACAGGGCTCCCAGACAGGAACCTACCTGACACAGGTGATGCTGAGCCAAGGGGCTAGCACATGTGTGAGGGGACAGTGATAGGCCATAGGCAAACAGACAGAGCCTGTAAGGACTTATAGGCCAGTAAATGGACTCTGGCCTTCACTCAGGGTGAAACGGGGACTCTGTGCAGCATCTAGAGCAGAGAAATGACCTTGGTTGATTTTTCCTTTAATAAGATCATATTGAGCACAGGCTGTGGGACAAGGCCAAAAGGAAACTGTCTGAGACTACTAAATTTTGAGGGTAGTGAAAAGTGTTCAGATCCTGGATATGTTCTGAAGCCAGAGCCTGAACCCTTCCTCAAATTATTTAATACCACAGTGGTGATTATTTACTTATTAAACTTGAAATTTTAGCTTTATTACAAGTATTTGATTATCTTTATGGTAGTTAATACCTTAGCAAAAATTCTGACAGAGTTTCTTGAATGCCAAAACAAAGAGTAAAACCGAGGGGCTGGGGCTGTAGCTCAGTGGCAGAGCGCTTGCCTAGCATAGATGAGGCACTGGGTTCAATTCTTAGCACCACATAAACAAATAAAATAAAGGCATTCTGTCCATCTATAACTACAAAAAAGTTTTTTTTAAAAAAAAAGTGAAACCGATAGGTCAACCAGGGTTCAAATCAAGACCCCAAAACTTGTTAGCTCTATAATGAACATACAATATTATTATCCTCACTTGTAAGGTCTATAAAGTCTATAAGTAAGGATAATAATACATTTTTTAGGTAGATTAAGTTAACACTGATAGCTCTTAGCAGTGTCTGGTTCTGTGCTTTTGCAAGGGTGGACGTGGGAGATGACACATACAATTTAATTCAATCCAGTAACAGTAGAAATGTTGCAAAACCTTCAGGAAATATGACAATGTACAAGATCCCTTTGATTCCTTACCTGAAAGATGTCACCATCTGGTTATAAGAAAAATACTGGTGATAATCATGATGAATAGAGTGACCACAAGGCTCAGCACTGGCTCTACGTGAGTACTGGTGCCCATAAAATCTAAGTTCAAGGTACTTTGCAAATGACATAGACCAGGATTCATTGGAAAGAGCAACAACTGGTGTTACCTGGAATTCGACAAAAATAATTTAAGTTATCTAATAATAATGAGAACTTCATTTTTTAAAATGTCTTTTCTAATACAAACAATATATTCTGAATGCAGAAAACAGGGAGAAAAAAGTTTATAGGTGAATGGAGCTGAGGGTTGTGAGGGAGAGAAATATCACTGATAATCACATCACCAACAACAATACACCTGTATGTTTACTTTCTATATATGAATATATAATTTACACAGTAAATGTTACTTGTACAAACTCTTTTCCTACAATTTTATAAGCTTTTATTCTTTACTGAGCAAGAAATCATGAATATTTTTATCATAAGATAATCTTTACAACTTTTTAAATGGCTGTAGGATTATCCTATTACATTAGAATATTAAACCCAATCCCTACTTATGTGCATGTAAGACATTATAATTTCCACCTTATTTGGATGATGCTGTGTTAAACATCCTTGTACATACATAAAAACATTCATAGTTACATCCTTGAAATAAATTAATAAAATATCAAAGGGCATGAACATTCTTATGGGCTTTCATACTTTTTGACACACTGTTTTCCAAAACAGTTGTACTAGTTTATAAAACCTCCAGTACCAACAGTATTTCAGAATATCAATCTCTACTTTCTTACCAATCCTAGGAATTATAAATATTTGAAATGTCATTTCTTAAAAAAAAGTCATTTTATTTAATTTCTACTTGATTTCATTGCTTTGATTACTAATGTGAAATTTATTTGCACATTTACTGTCCATTTGTATTAAGTTGCTATGTTATGCTCTTTGCCTATTGTTTCTATAACCATGGTTTCTAGAAATTTAATATATTTAATATTAAGTATATTTATGTTTGGTTTTTTTAAGTTGTAACTTTTCTTACACTAGAAGTTCTTCATTTTTGTGTAACAAAACTCTTTTCTATCAGAATCCCCAAAGCAGAAAGTTTTGTCTTTAAAATAAAGTGCATATACTGAAGCATGCAAGATATAAAGTTCAAATTCAAGTTATTCCTTTAATGCAATTATCAATCTACAGAGTTCACAAAAAATATTACCAACTATCTAATGAGAACTAAAGGCCTATAAGATAAATATGAAAGTAAGACTGATAAATGATAGAATGATTTTAGGCTGGTATATTTGCTAATGCAGGAGGAACTAGATTTGACAGCATATATTATCGTAAGTCATACTATTATTTTCTAATTGTCATATATTCCTTCCAAAAATAAACTAAAAAAAAAGCCATGGTAACAATGAAGTTAAACTGGATATATACTCACCGTAATTTGGATAAAAAAATTATGTATGAAAAACATGATCATGCTGCCAAATATTTGCCCCAGAGTTAGAAAAGTAAAGAAAGGCACATGAAAGAAATAAAACTCATATCTTTTTCAAGATTGTACATGAAAATCAGTAGGGTTCACTTTCAACACTGTCTCATTCATACCTCTTCAGAGAGAAATACTGATATAAGCTCAGATTTATTGTGCAAACATCCTGATATACTGCAATAATTAACTTTACAAATCTGTCTTATCCCCTAGATGAAAAGTCTGTATTCTTTTTTCATTCCTAGGACCTAGCACAGTACCTCCTGACACACAGATGGTGCAAAATGAGTGATTGCTGAATGAATAAATAAAATAATTAATAACTGTCAAGATACGGTCTCAATATTTTTACTGAACAAAGCACCTGAATTTTACTTAATGACTGATATATTTCAGTAGTGAAATTGTCAAAAAATGAACATTATTTTGAACATATAGCAAAGGAAGATAAAATAAGAGCCCAATTACAACCAGTTTCAAAATATTATAGATTACTACCTCCCCAAAAAACTATACAAATAAAGAAATAAATGTCATATATTATAGTACCAAGGTATATTTACCTGTTTGCAGATTCTGCACCAGGAATACGTGAGAATTGTATGTTGATATCCAGGTACTGGAGAATCCAACTCCTTAAGGATTATCCGCACACAACCTTGCCCATGGACAAAGCACCGAATGTGATGCACCATAGGAGTATCGCAGAACATGCTAGGGCACTGATAAGAAGGCCTTTGACAAACAAAAGAGCCCTTCTCATATTAAGCATAAAACATAGAAGCCAAGAATAATGAATACTGGTTACTCAGAACCACTGTCAATAAAGAGCAGCATTCTTGCTAGAGTATTGATGACCAGTGAGCAAAGTGTACAGCACTCCTGCTGCTCTGAGCTGCAGCTGAACCCCTGTCATCAACTACTGTGTGTTAAGTCATTTCTATTTGTCCAACAATTTCAAGATGATTCATTTTATCCATTAAAACCTAGACATTTTGGGGGACTGGTATTCCCTTTAAAGGGGGAATGATAGAGATTAAATTACTTGCCTTTTGTCATGTAAGTGAGGAATGATAGCACTAAGATTTAAAATGACTAGCTAGCTGCCTCCAACACTTCCCTTGCCTGTCATTTGAATCACTATTGGACAAGACATTTAAAAAAGCCCTAGGGATGGCAAGGTTATTAGATTGATAAATATATGAGAAAAGTGCCGTATAAGACATCCCAATTTGAATATGAAGTAGATTACTTCTTTGCATGGCATGGTTTAATGTGGTGTTAAAGTGAGGACCATATAACACTTGACATCAAACTCATACTTATGTTTTAGGTTGAAATTCTGGTCTTCAAAAAGCCATAATGGAACACAAGGAAATTAGCTCTTACCTGAAACAGTATCTCTCTAAAAATACTCCTAATGTAAGATCATTCTTCCCATAAAATTCCATTGTTACAATCCTAAAAGAAGAGATCACTTCTTAGAAAAATAAGGACCACACAGCAAATACACTTCATGAGACCACACATTCTGATTATAAAATGGGCTTATGATGAAGTATTAAAGGAGGTAATATTTGTCGTTATAGAACAGGTTTTACATCATCTTGTAAAACAAGTTTGGACTAGCAACACCATACCATCTTTTCCACTCCCAGTCCATTAGTACCTTATGAAATTGTTTAATGAGGATGCATAAACTATAATATTAATTAAGTAAAACTGATCTGAGTTAGAAAGAGGTAAAAGTTTCCTTTACAAAACCTTATGCCTCCTAAACATAAAAAGAGGACTCTGTCGTCTGCTCTCTAGTCCACACCTTTACTGAACATGGAGAACAGCAGCTCTTCTTACTAAGCATCCAACTGCTAACTTTTTATCTAATCTACAAATGCTCACAAACAAGAGTTAGGTTATATGCCTTTAAAAACCCACTTCTTATTCAAATTTTGACCTAAGGAGTCCCTTTTCTCCCAGAGAAAATCCCTGTGGGCTTCCCCAACCCCCATCTGCCTACTGGACCTATACCACTGCTATACCACTTCCAGAATATCACTTCTGGAAGTAAGTGTTTTGTCATGGAAACAATACTGCAGAAAGTGTAATTACATTCTTATAGTACTTTGTCTTGTTTTGTGTGTGGTACTGGGGATGGAACCCAGAGACTCACAAATATAAACACACACTCTACCACTGAGCTACAAGGTACATGTTAAACTAAAGGTAAGCTATGTCATGTAAAACTATATAGTCTATGTGAGCATCATGTGCCTGTGATTTGAAACAATAATTTATAACATTATAAAATATGATTTATATTTTCAACAGAGAATTAAGTTTTAGAATAAAACCCATTAATAAGGCAAAAGACTGGGCTGTGGTTATGCTCAATGGTAGAGCACATGTTTAATATGTGCAAAGCCCTTGGGTTCAATCCCCAGCACCAAAAATAAAAACAATATAGCAAAAGGCTGATTGCTTTTATAAAAATGGTATCTGAAGAAAAATTTGCCTAACAGTTATCATCAAAATTCAACTTGTGTGTGTCAACTTTCTTTCTGTAAGTACAAATTTCTCTTCTATCCCTCACATTTTTTTTTTCACTCTCAGGTTATTCTCATTTATTTCTTCCCATAAACAAATTACATATTTACAAATTTCAGAGTTTTGTCAACTTAGCTATGACCAGCAATGTGCCATATACCTAAAAACAGGTATGAATGTCTACATTTTTGTCAGTTGCTAGAATTCTGTTCTTAAGTGCAATAGTTTACAGGGAGAAGAATCCTACCAAGGACTGACACAGGCACTGGTAGCATTGCTGGACTGGGCAGATGAGCTGCTAAAAAGCACACACAGTCTTTGATGGTTAGCAGGATTCAGACAGTCCACCTGAAGGAGAAGGAACACATGAGCCACTGGAAGTCAGAATACATCTAATTCTACCTGCTTCTAACATACAATATATTCCACTCTATTGGTAAAGTCTCCTGTCATCACTGCAGTAGTTCTGCTGAGAATTCAATACTACAAGAAACTATATTTAAGGAAGAAGAAAACTTGATATTTGAAGAAAGACAATCTAAAAAGTCTAAATTAAAATATAAAAAAAATACTAAATAGTTTGTTTTCTTAAATACTCTTTCAAAATTGTATTATTTGGGGAGAAAAATGAAACTAAAATGTCCATATGAAAGTCTGATCTGATAACTGAATATAACATTAATCAGAGATGCCCAGAATTCTAAATTCTAAGGTATTTCCTCACCTATATTTTATGCCTGTTTTTGTTCTCTATGAGGTAGCAACTGCTATCTGTTGAAATTCAAATTTATGCTACAGAAATCCAAAAAGAAGTTCTTAAAATACACAAAGCCTCTGTGCATCTGAGGAGAAGCCTTCCACCCCACCTCCCAAGCTCAGTGGTTTGTAGTTTAAAATCATATGTCCATCCTCTTTGCTAGCTCTCTAAAACATCCACACACACAAATACCCTCATAAGTATGAACACACAGATGATTTTTTTTTATAAAAATTATAAAATGAGGCTACATATATTAAAATACAACTTCCTTGTTAACACACAACAATATATCACAAAGCCAGATGTCATAGTGTCTTCCTATAGTCTTGGCAACTCAAGAAGCTGAGTCAGGAAAATTGTCAAATTCAAAATCAGTCTTAACAATTTAGCTAGACTATGTTGCAAAAAAAAATTTAAAGGTGGGGGGCTGAGGATTAGCTTGGTGATAGAACATTTCTAGGTACAGTCACCATTACTACAAACACACACACCAAAAAACCCAAAAATGTATCATCGATTCTATCCATGTCATTAAACGCAATCCAAATCATTGTTTTCACTACAAACAACTAAACACATTGCTTCAATAAATATCCTAGTACATATATTCTTAGCAAATGCAAGCATCCTTATACAAACAGATTTAATTGGTTCTTCAGCAATAGATTATAAAAAGGAGGAAGACTGGGTCAAAGGCATATAAATGTACCCATACATTAAGATACCTCCCTATCACTTTCAAGAAATTTACAGAAGTGTATAGAAATTTATGCAAGTTGTTTTTTCCAACCCTCATTAATCGTGGATCTTTTTGCCAGTCTCACAAATAAAAAATTGTTTAACACCATTACTATTTAGCATTTCCTTGATAAGGAATGAATCTGAATGTCTTTTTTATTAAGCAATTGCATTTTCTCATCTTAAAGTAGATTTCTTCATTAATTACTACCATTATTAGTAATGTGCCCATAAACAAATCTTTCTTCATAGAAAACAAAAGAAAAAGATCACTTTCATAGCTAGATAACAATGCAAAGTGTAAAGCCAGTGCCGTGGCTTACCTTTGTGGACCACAATGCATCACCTGGAATCAGCCCTCTCTCTTCATCACTCTCAGTTTTGCTTCCTGATTTGCCACTGGCAGTACCAGAAGCATCCTTTGAGTGAGCAAAAGGGTCTGAATGTTTTGACTGAATTCTTCCTCCTCTGGCTCGATAATCAGCCAGCATTCTACCCAAGCTCTGGCTATCACCCAGATGCTCAGCAATCCTAGTGCTCACTAGCTCATGTGAGGGCAAGACTTGAATCGACTTGGCCTGAATACTTCCATTTATGCCCTGAAACCCAGAGAGATCCCTGAGCAGCTGTTTCTTCCTCCTGCTCTCCATTTCTTTGAACTCTTTATTGAGAAGAGGAGACCAGTAAATCTGCTCTGGAAAATAATCTTGAGTAGAGCATCTCATGCCCTTCTCAGTTAAAAGGAAAGGTTCCCACAATGTGATTACTGGGGAGAAACAAAGGATCATATCTTTTAACTCCTGTTTAAAGGCCAAAGAATAAGTCTTTCGTTTATCTTCAGAGGGGGTAACTTCCTCAGTAACATATAATCCAGTGTCATCCTGTAGAGGGTCTCTAAAGGTTCTCATCTGGCTTTTGGGATCTTGCTCCTATATTTGCTGCAAAATCTCTGGCTGTTGATTGCTGACAGCGTCCTGTTCGTCCACATGAAGTGGCAACAATGATTCTGGTACCAAATGGAAAAGAGCACTGGGGACACCAGCTGGGCAAGCAGAGGTGGCATACTCTTGATGCTTCAAACAGTCTGTGGAATACTTTTATTTTCCTGCTCACCCTTCTCAAACATAATCCTGGATTCCAGCAAAGTGTTATCATCAGAGGGCAGAAACTCAGGAGGGTAGTCAGGATCCCAGGGAAGGGAGGTTCTGCTATACTGCTCCTGCACAGGCCCATCTTCCTCCTGTCCCTCAATCAGAGAATGGAATGAAGGACTTTGCATTAATGTGGGAGGCATAGCAAATTCATCCATGAGGAAGGAGATTTCTAGTTGAGAATGATAGGCTACACAGATCATAAAAATTAGGATCTCCTTGACTCGAGCCAGCTCATAATCAGAGCCTCCTCTGAGCTTGATTGTACAGCGTAAGTGCTGCGGGCAGCCTTCAAAAAACATCAGTGTTTTGGTTTGTTCTACAAATAAACAAACAAAAAGTTAAGAAGGTTTAGGTGATAATCCAGAAGTCCCAACAGAATTAATTCACTACCTTAATGTCTTAAAAACAAAAACCACACTACCAAGAATAAGACTACAGTTGCCTACACTCACTTAACCACTGCTGCTTGATATTTCCTACTAACTAAATGCTGCAGTACTAAGGAGGTCATTAAATCTCTGAAATCCCCAATCTCAAGTGAATCTATGCCAAAAATCACTCACCATTAGGCAACTGAAATATCTGCATATAAAATTTGTGACAAGTGCCCAAGTGTGGTTTTGTGAGTAGCTGGTCCATTGACATCACTAAATCTCCCTGGGTCATCCGACTGATTCGTTCTAAAACTTGCTACAAGAGAAAAACATTGTATTACAAAATTAGAAAAAAATAAAAACCTTAGTGAATTTAACCTGGAAAAGTAATGGGGATGTGAACCTCATAGTGAATTTCCTTAATTTTAATAATTAAAATCAGTTTTTTATTCTAGAATTCAAAGCAAATGAACATTATAAACAATAGTCAGAGTTAAGTCTACACTGGGTTGCTAAGTAATTAAAACATGCCCACTAAAATACAATACGCATACTAATAATATTATCAAAATGCATTTGAGTATCATGCATTATCACAAGCTACTGTGGAGGAAAAGAAAGAAAAACTCCCTAGAATTGGCCTCTATTCTGCAGAGGGTAATCTTCTCAAAGGAGAGAACATTTTTACTGCTGTACAATTCCCCCAAACAAAATAAAGGACCAACAAATACTTGCTAATTAAACTTTTAGTAAGTGTCATATAATCAAGCAGATTTTCTTCTAATCTGAGATTCTTCAGTCTTAATAATGAAATACCTACCATGTCTTCTATGGTGCAGCAAAGAAATAAAGATAACTGTAGACCTACCATGCACAAATATAAAGTGAAAAGCTATGGATTTAAGTGACATAAAAATTAAAAAATAAGAACTCACTGACTTTATGTTAATGACCAAAGTAATGCCATGTCCCAGTAACATGTCCTGGGCAATCCGAGACACAGTTTTCTCAACCAGAACTAATGTAGGTCGAACATCAACTATTCGCTGGACATAATTCTTCAAGAATTCCCTTTCCTAAGTAAGATAAATCAGAAATATTATGCCTGTTACAATTCAAGATCTGGACATATTAAAATATCAGGATAATTTGACAATTAAAATTGCTTTCAACCTAAATATTTTTATTCCACAAATAAATCTATAACCAAATTAATTCAAACACAACCAAGAATTTCATTAATCATTCTGAACTATATTACTTGTGCTGAAAAAAATTAGGAGAAACTGCCATCTCCAACTAATTTTACTTTGAAAGATTTTTAGTGCATCATTATCCATAAGTACTAATACATTTAATTAGCTCTTAGTTTAAAAAAACTACAGCAAGACCAACCAAACTCTAACCTCACAGCTCCCACTTACTGAATTTTTTTAATACGGTTATAATCCTCTTTTTTGAAACCAACAAAAGTCACCCTTTTTCTAGATATCAGAATTAATGACTCTCAAACAGACGCTATTTCAGCTACTTTCCTAATTCCAATCTCCCAACTGATCATATTCCACCCTGAATAGCTAGAGAGATCTAAAACTAATGCTTAATATGATTTAATAACAAACGTTTGATTTCAAAGCAAATGAACATTGACAACAACAACCAGAATTAAGACAAAACAATTCATTAACTACTTCATAAAACTTCTGGGCTCTAGATGGCAGACAACTGAAACTGAGCAAGCTTGCCACTCCTATTCCATATGTCCAAAGTATTTTCTGAGCAAGACTATAATAATGTTCACAGCCACCAAAAATGCAAGAGCTTATTGTTTATTCCCTTTAATGAACCTGCCTGTTAGGAGGTATGGTCCTTTTAGCCTTATACCTCATACAATTTAAGATCAGGATATATTAAAATATTAGGACAGCTTGACTATTAATATCAATCTTACCTAAATGGTTTTTATCACAATAAATCAGTAACCAAATTAATTCACACCCAATCAGGAATTTCATTCATCATTCTGAACCATCGATTATGCTTAAAAGAATTTCAGGAGAAATTCCATTATTGTATATATTTTCAAATTCTCCCATTATTAACAAAATGGAATGTCTTTTGTGAAATGTATTAATTTTCTATTCTGCTTATTAATTTATAATTTAATAGCATTTAAAGTTATTTATGAAGCTCCAATAAAGCATAATTAAAATAAGTTGATTTTTTAAAAATATTTTGCCTCTCCTACAGGAATGACAAATAAATTTCCTATTCACCCAACTCCAATCAACTACTGTAAGTGTACCTGAAACAGCATTTAAAAAGGGGGTCTGGTCCATGCTCAGCTAGAAAAGAGTAAGAAAAGGTAGACACAAAGGGGAACATAGCAAACCATCAGACCTAGTGTGTTTGGCCTTGTAAAGACAATATAATATCACAGCCTAATTATCTTCTTGCCCTTGTATGTTCCTTTTTCTGACTATCTACCTTTAGGCTTCTTTGATTACTAATTTCATTACTGGAATTGGGAGGGAGGAAGGAGGGGAAAAATCATATCAGCTGGTACTTTATTTCCATCAATTCCAAACTGAAATGTTGGAGGTATCATTAAACTATGTTTAAAAGCATTGATGAAAAGATAAGACACTTTCTGTTATCTGAATCAATCCATGTTTATTAACTACATATTTGTCCAGAGCTTACCTCTCTAACATGAAAAAACTTTAGTTTGTTAATTGGACTGAAAGAATGGAGTACTAAAAACACAGATGAAGCATAAAATTTTTATAAACAATACCTGTTTAGTTTCAATTACACTAGTTCGTTGATCCAAGTCATACAATTCTAGACATCTGAATACGTCTACAATCAGGATACATCCCTATAATCAATAAAATTATGATTATTATCCTGTGAAAGTCATATGACATCTTCTGTGACACCAAAAAGCCTCCGGAGCAGTATCTGGGGCTTTAGCCTGGTGGTAGAGGGTGTGATAAGCAAATGCAAGGCCTGGAGTTTAATCTTCTGCAGCCAAAACCCAACATCAAAGCATCTTGGATTACATGAACAATAATAATTGTGTTTTTTCTTTGAAATCTCAAAAAGTCACAGTAAATTAGAGTTAGAAAGACTGGTATAAATCTAATCAAAACCCCTCCATTTTATTGAAAACATAGCTTAATTCCAAAGATCACAGAGTTCCAGATAACACACTTCATTAAGTAAAAGAGCAGAGTTTCCAAAGCACTGTGTGCTGGGTGTGGTGGCACACACCTCCCAGCAGCTTGGGAGGCTGAGGTGGCACACACCTCCCAGCAGCTTGGGAGGCTGAGGCAGAAGGATCACAAGTTCACAGTCAGCGTTAGCAACCTAGAGAGGCTGTAACTCAGTGAGACCCTGTCTCTAAATAAAATGTATAAAAGGGCTGGGGTTGTGGCTCAGTGGTTAAGTGCCCTGTATTTAATCAATCTCCATAAAAATAAATAAATAAATAAAAGCACTGTGCCTTTGACCACAATTTACTTCCTCACTTTTTCTGTGATACCTATGAATTTAGAACAAAAGTGATTGTTCCTATGACTCCTGGAAAAATGTGATTATCTATGAATTTTTAAGAAATGCTTTTCCTATGTTTCTTGAATTGAATATAAATGTTTCCCTGTAGTATTATATTTACATTGGTAAAAACTTTCTATTTTGAATGACCACAAACTACAATAGTATTTATGGGAGAAAAGAGTTGGGGCAGAAGACTTAAAACCTATGCAACAGCAATAACAAAATCACTAATTGGAACCTTAACAGAGAACTTGGAAAGACCAGGTACATTGTTCATCATGGCTGGAGGCTGCCTCAAGAGAAATTTTAAATGCACAAAACTATAGCAGTACAAATGGAAATGGAGCTCAGAGCAGCAGAGCTACCAAGAAGCCACCCAGAGCTGGAAGGTGCACCTCGCTGGGGAGAAAGTCCTGCCAACAGATGCTCACTTTCAATTTCTTAAAATAGAGCTGAGAGACTTCTTGCTTATGTGGCAGCCAAAATGAGGGCTATAATCTTACTCCGCTATTCTGGAGCCCCATACTTAGGAACAGCCCCAGAATCAGCAGCTTCCATCTGACACTATTCCCCAAGTTTCTAACTACGTACAAGCTATGTTCTAGAAATGTGTTTTAGTAAAAGTGACTGTATTACAAACTGGAAAGTCTTTTAGAGATCTGAAAAGTTGGTGAAACTCTCTCAGTATATCAATGGTCCAGGGAAAACAATATTTGGATTTTCATTTTTTCTTCCATAAATTCCCAATCATGTACATTTCCCTTTAACACTCTGAAGCTTTAAAAATAATGAGTGACAGAGATTTTGGTAAGCTATCTGTAAAGTTTAATTCATAGAAGTGTCTTCTATAACTAAATTTTAAATAAAACAAGAGCAACAAGTTTCCTTTCAAAATAATTGAGATAAGCATCATTGTACATAGCCATTCCTTCAAATTACCACTTTCAGTAGTGAGTGCTTACCTGAAGCACAATAGGATCAATGCAAGTAAACTTAGTTTCTTCTCTGTAGAGATACACAATGGAACACTTTAACAGAAGAATCTTGGGGTTTTTAATACAAGAATTCATCTAGAAAAAAAAGAACAGACTGTTAAAGCTGTTAAAGGTTTGCACTTTACAGACCTTCTTTAATAATTAAGTTCACATGGTTCCTAATTACCGCTAATTTAAAATATCTCATTATATCAGTATTAATTTAATTCTTCTGGGTTAAACTTTCATTTTTTAAAAAAACAAGTAATCTTTTCTGATCAATGAAAAATTCTTTAAAAATTTACTCTTTTGAAACACTAATTGAATCCATTCCTCTATAATCTAACTTTTTTCCCCCTAATGTTGTAAGAAGAGGTAGGAATGGGTCTTACAGATAGGCTATCTTAAAAACTCAAAGAGATCAGCAAATTTGAAAGCATATTTAATTCAAGATAGAAAAGGAAGAAAAGAATTAAAATGCCTCCTGAACATTTATAATGAAATAAATTTCTAAACAATCACAAGTTGGCAAACTGAACTGGGTAACATGAAGTTCATAGAGAAAGTCTTCAAGCATGTTCAAAAACATGTGACTAAAGTCACAGGCAAAAGGGACTGAGTTCTCTAATCAAGATTTCAGACTGACCCATCTTAGAGACCCCAAACAGTACTGAGAACAGTGACTCACTAGCTGGGGAATTATATTCAAGGTTCTTTTAGCAAATTAAAGATTCTCTAAATATGGTCAGTAGGACAAGTTGGTCACTCATGCATACATTTCTACCACAGTTACACATGGTTTTCTTCAGTTCCTGAAAACAGCATGACACACTGACCTCTTAATTCAATAGCAACCACCAAAAACCCTACTTAATCTGATTTAAAGCACTACTTTAAAAGGTAATGTGCCGCTTTAATAAGTGTCTATATGTAAATACTAACTTTGGACCACTGCTGAAAAATAATACTGAATTCAGGCAACTTTTACTTATCTTTGATCACTAACAATTCTCTAGAGGTAAAATGCCTTACAGTTGAAGCCCTCTGTATCTACAAGGTCCACATCCATGGATTCAACCAACCATAGACAGAAAATATTCATGGGCAGGAGGACTGTACCTAAATAAATATGCAGATTTTTTTCTTGTCACTATTCCCTAAATATACAGTACAGCAACTATTAATCTAGTGTTTATATTGTACTAGCTATTATAAGTAATACAGAGATAATTCAAAGTATGCAAACACTACACCATTTTATATGAGAGGTTTGAGCACCCTCAGATTTTAGTATCCCTAGGGAAACCTGAAACCTTCCTATATGGAAGACTGAGCCTCCTTCTTCCATCTGGTGAATGCTATTATCCAAATTCCAGTTCATTCATCATCAGCTCTGGGGGACTGTTATGGTTTGGTTATGAGTTGTCCCCCAAAATCTCACATGTGAGACAATGCAAGAAGGTTTGGAGGAGATATGATTGGATTATAACATTAAGCTAATCAGTGAATTAATCCCTGATGAGATTAACTGAATGGTGGCTAGAAGCAGGTGGGATATGGCTGGAGGAACTGGAGTCACATTGGGGGTGTGACTATGGGTTATATATTTGTATATTGCAAATGGATTCTCTCTCTGCTTCCTGATCAAATCATGAGCTGTTTCCCTCTGCCACACTCTTATGCCATGATGTCCTGCCTCACCTGGAGCGGCCCCCTCCCAGAAATGGAGCAGTCTTCTATGGACTAAGACCTCTGAAACTGAGAGCCCTAAAATAAACTTTTCCTCATCTACAGTTGTTCTAGTTGGGTCCTTTAGTCAGAGCAGCGAAAAGGCTGACTAAAACAGGGACCTTCCAAGAAACCTCCAAACTTTCACCCCTGTGACAAACATTACTAGTTGCCCCTCAATGTCTTATTCTCCTTTTTTGCCATGTTTCAGAAAGACTAGTTAACAGAGCACAGAGCCATAGTTCACTGAATTTCACTGTTGAACTAAATCACATTACCTTTTTATGTGCAATGTTCTTGGTACAAACAAAGCCATTGACAACCACAGAATCAAATTTCTTTCCACCTGGGATCTGATGGAATAACTAAAATTAAAAAAAAAAAACAATAAAATTAAGTGATAAATCCTTAGTATCCAGCCAGATGGTGCTAACATTTTCTACTATACATCCAAATAAAGACAAGAAATTCCAGGATATAAATCTTCCTATCAACCAATGATTAATGGCATCTCAGCATGATTATCATCCTACTCCCAATTTTCTTATACAGTGTTGGTACTCTAACATACTCACTGATTGAATAAATTAGTTGCTTTGGCAATTAAAACTATTATTTTAAATATCATAGTAAAAAATACAAAGTATTCCATTACTATCTAATTAAATTAATTACCCACTGTTTTCCTCAGAATGGTGACAGTAATCTGAAACAAGATTTTCTCATAACTGATTTCTTTCTTAAGAAGAGGAAGCAAGAAAGGAGAAACTATTTGGGGGGATTATCCACCCAACTCACACCTTCTGTCCACCTCTCACTTCCTCTGAGTGGCTCTCATGACCCCTAAGTGCACTGCTAACAGAGCAGACACCAAAATTCCCACACTCAGCAACCCTCAGGGTAATGACTCTTTTTACATTTCCATTAAGTCACAAATGCTACCAGGCCTGCCTCACTGATTCCTAGCATAGGCAGAGTATTAGCAGAGCTCACCTTTTTAATGTGTACAAATTGACGAATATCCATATCATCATCCTGGTTCTTGACATCAGGTCGCACTGTCTGAACAACCTGGCAGACCAGTGACACGAGGATGTCCCTCCAAGATGGTGACAATGAGTCACTATGGAGCAACTGCTGGAGTAGTGCCATCATGTGGTTATGATTAGCTGAACTATGAAAATGTCAGAAGAAAGAAATGTGCATAGTTAATATAACCAAACACATAATTCTCAAGATATAAGCAGTCTACAATGGAATAAACATTTCAATTACACCTCACAGATGAATCTTCTAGGTCAATTTATATTTTCTCGGTGTATCTGTACTTTAATGATTTTGTATATAAATAAAATCTGTGAATAAATCCAACCAACATTCCCCATTAATTTGCTAAAATGAAATTTCAGTACATAAATTCAAATGTGAACAGACAAGTCCCTTTTTAATAAGATATTTCATCAGAAATCAGAATAGGCTTTATTTTCTAAGTAATCTTTGTATTTTTTGCTTTATAAGGAAGAGGAACTACACATATGCCTAAGTCATTGAACATAAAAATGGACATTTAAAATTTAAAAGCTCTCTGCCTTACAGCAATCTCTCCATAGCTTGTTTTTCCCCATTCTCCTCCCTTAGGAGGTCCAGGTTGTTATGATGCCAGCCCAAAGGTGTGAAAGGCAACTCTTTGGATTTTTCCTCCACCTGATGATTAAATAAGGATTCTAAGTAAACATAAAATATGAAGTCAGTATTTTATTGCCATGTTTTAATGCCATCTACTCACATATTTAGAAATTACCAACTTTTCTTTTGAAATTTTTTTAAGTTAGCCAATATAAAATACAGGTATGAAAGGGCAAAAATGTAAAATAAATACATAAATTATATAAAATATATATAATAATAAACATGTACATATATAAATACATTAAAAATATAGAAGCAGAGATTGACAGTGTATAGCTCAGTGGTAGAGCACGTGTCTAGCATGTGCAAGACCCTGGGTTTGATTCCCAGCACCACAAAAGAGAGAGAGTTGTGTATGCTAATTTCACCTACAAAATTACAAACTGACTGCATTCAACTGAATTCTGAATGCTGGCAGAATAATATATAATAGTGGGGGTACTGAACTTTCAAGAAAGAAGCTCAACTCAGATATCCCAAAACAGAAGGTGACAATGTAGAAATCTATATAGACAATCCTTTATGGTGTTTCTTTTTCAATATTAGCAGAAACTTTTAAAGAAACTTGTTAACAAGATAGACCTGAAAATAAACTACAAAGAAATATTAAAACATGATACATAGCAAATTATACAAAGTTTTATAAAATTATTGAAATATTTTAAAGGGTAAAAATGAATCAAGACAAATTCAACAGATAATAAATGTTTTGTAGAAAAGATGCTTATTCTAAATAACTGAAGTGACTAAATAAATGGAAAGAAAGGAGATAGGTAATGCTTAGAAAAATCCTCTAATCCTTTCCCTTTTAAAGCATACTAATCTAGCAAAAAACTTACACTAAACAGTCCAACAGTCATTACATAAAATATGTGTGCATGATGTGGGAGGTACAAGACCTGCACATTTCAATCATATAAACTGCCAGTCTACAAACTTCCAGTTGAACCAGATGCTTAGAAATGAATTTAGAAGGATTGCCAAGTGATCAGTTCCCTTGCACTAACTTGCCCTACCTTCTCTTTTATCCAAAACTCCAGAAGCCAAAAAGACACTGGGAATGGAACTTCTCCCATATTCAAGACCTAAACTAAGAAGTATTGTGAACTAACTGGGTATGTTCTTACTTTACAGTAAGCTAAATAAGGAATGGGTAATAATAGGCTTATATTCTTCTATATTCCTGTTGTCCCCAAGAAACTGATCAGCAAAATTAGTTCTTTAGCCTTTTTTGTCTATTTCTTTTCCCAAGTCTACATGGGAAAGCAGCATCCTCAAATGGATGAAATCTACCTATAGGCTTTTTGATAAAGCTAACAATCCCTGATGATATGTATATCAATATTTAATACTGTATTCATGATGTAAGACACTATCCATGCCTTTAAAAGAATAAAATTCAAATTTTTTTAAAAAGTTTTTAAACAATTACTTTTCAGATCCTTCTCTCAAACCAAATCTAAATTTATATCCTTGTCTTTCAACATTCTTAAAGCCATTATACACATTAAAACTGTGTTAGTAGTACTAATCAAACATATTTTCAGTACTTCTCTGTCAGTCAATGTGCTAAGCCCTAAGGATACCCTCCTGAGCAAAAGAAACACCATCACATGGACAGTTGTTGATAAAATTACCTTTGATGAAGGCATCACCTATTGAGAGCTGTTGTCCTCCAGCGTCAGAAATCAAATACTCTGCATATGAAGGAGAGAACAGAGAGGAAGGAAAGACACATGACTATAATGGGCCGGCATAATTATATAGAGAGCACACCCACACACAACAATGTATTACTCATATAAAACCCATCACTGCTTTGTGAACTCAAGAAAGCTTCAGACTAAATTTTTTTATACTTGCACTTCATACTAAACTTAATAACTCAACAGAACCATGAAACAGTTCACCTCAGTTCAAATGTCAGATCATTTTTAACATCATTTTTCCAAATAGTAAATATTCAGATACCAAAACTGAAAGTTTATGAAAACTAAAATCTTTAGTAATTTGCATAAGCCTAAAATATTACATTGCTTTTCTCATATGTAACTGTATTTTAATACATAATGACTTTGTCTATATACAAGGTAGTTCCCAGAGAAGCCATCTGAGAAAACAATGTAAGGTTTTTTAAAATTGCAGAATATAAACTATAAAACAAAGTCATATGAAAGTGACATTGGCAAAAAAAAAAAATAAAGATATAACTTATCAGATTTTTAATAGTTTTGAATTAGATTTTGTTTTTCAAAAATTCTAACCCAACATTGCCATTTGCCAGGAGGTAACTCCTGAACAGGCGCTGAATGCTTTTAAAAATATTAAAGTGAAACTTACTCTTTACTTCCCTTTGAACTTTCCTCTAGGAGGGTGACCAAGCATAGCTCAGGTGGGGTTCTGTATACTATGCAAAGCAAGCCACAACACAATTTAACTCCTTTAAGGTGAATGTTCTCCACAAAATTTTTTCTAAGTTCATTTATAAACAAATGGGCTTTAAAAGGACCTATGAGCCACTATGATCATCTTCCCAACCAGGAAGCAGAGAAAATATTTTATTTAGAAAATTCAAGTGCACCATGCCAAATACAATAAAGACAATGTTATGCTTTATTTTTATATTTCCCTTGCAGAAAATGAATAATGCTAAATTCTGTTAGTTCAACTAATGTATTACAAGTCTTTTACAAGTTTTACTTTTCACCCTAAAGCTTAAATACAAAGGAGACTCCAGAAATTGTGGATTTCCCCGAACATTTATTATGAAAAAATTTCAAGCATACAGAAAATATTGTATACCATCTACCTACATTCAACAATTGCTAAGGACTTGCCGTATCTTTCTCTTCACATATACATATGCTTTTTTCCTTGACCATTTAAAATTATACACATCACATTTTACCAGTACTTCAACATGCATCCTTTTAAAATAAGGGCACGCTTCTTTATAGCCACACCACCAATTACAGACTTAAGAAAACTGTCAATATCTGTTTTTCATTTTTCTGGTACTAAGGATCAAACCCAGGGCCTCATGCAAGTTAGGCTCTGCCACTGAGGTATATCCTCAGCCCCTGACAATACCTTAATATCATAGAACTGGTCCATATTGAAATTTATCCAACTGTTCTCAAAATATCCTCAAACATATAACCAAAAAAGTTCATACATAATATTTGGCTCTATGCTTGCTCATTCTCTTTTAATCTAGAACAGATCTCCTACCTTTATTCTTTTCCATGATAAAGAACTTTTAAGCAACCCAGGCCAAATGTCTTTGTGCAATATCCCACATCTGGATCTGAGCAACTATTCCTTCATGGTATGTTTAATCTGCATCTCTCCCCCATGTTTTCCTGTATATGGGAAATTATATCTGGAGGCTCAAGGAAGCCATTATTTTCTCTTTCTTTTTAGGTCATACTTGCGATAACTTTCCAAGAATGGCTCAGAATTCTGCTTGCACCACATAATAAAACACATTTCAATTGTACAATTCTCTAAGACCAATAGTGAAAAATTAACCAAATCAAATGTCATATTTTAAGTGCAGATATTTCAAAGTTTTTGGTTTTTTGTGGTTGTTTTTTTGTAGATGGACACAATATATTTATTTTTATTTGTTTATTTTTATGTGGTGCTGGGGACTGAACCCAGGGTCTCACACATGTGAGGTAAGTGCTTTACCACTGAGCTACAATTCCAGGCCTCAACATATTTTATAAACCCAAATTTCCTCAGTCATAAAAGATAGAGGATAATTGGTAAAGAGCATTGCTTTTAATTCCAATGGAAAAAATCAAACATAGTTAATCCCACTTGTATTTATTTAAAGGGAATGAAAACAGGCAGAAGAACTCTAATCTTTCACATACTCTTTTTTTTTCCATACTGGGTCCTGAACCCAGGGCCTTGCACATGCTAGGTAAGTCTAAGATATATATATATATATATATATATATATATATATATATATATATATATATTCCACTGAGATATATATCTCTAACTCTTTTTATTTTGTTTTAATACAGAGTCTCACTAAGTTGCCCAGGCTGGCCTCAAACTTGAGATTTTCCTGTGTCAGCCTTCCCAGTAGGTGAGATTACAAGCATGCACTACCATTACCAGCTCACTTTAGGAATCTTTACTTTCTGATAGGATAATTTTAACAACAAAGAACAAAATATTTTTATCACATTTCAACTTCATAAAGTAAATGGAAAAAGAATGATTCTTAGTATTTAAAAAAATAGTAAGAAAAGAAGGACACAGAGGCACACTTCGGCAATCCCATCATAGTGTAAACTTAAAATAAGTACTGAACAACAGTAAATACAAATTGACAAAGCCCTACAGTATAATTTAGGATCATCCCTTTCCTGCTGCTATCAAATTATTAATTGCCCTTTTAACATTTTGTCCGACCATTAAAATAAGCTATAAATTACTATGCTAATATTAATTGTGGCACTGCTGAGCTCCTACATTCCTAAACACACCATGCTATTTGTGTGTTTCTCATACAAAAATTCCATAGTACAATGGTGAATATGAAATTCTAGGATGTAAAGAAGATAGTGGTTAAAGAATATAAAGTTTCAGTTAGCCAGGGGAATAATTTTTTGAGATCTATTACACAGAATGATGACTATAATAACTATAATATAATAACAGTTTATGGATCATTTCAAAATTGAGAAGATAGTAAATTTCAAGAGTTCACACCACAAAAAAATGATAAATAAATGAGTTGATGAATATGTTAATTAACTTGACTTACATTGTATACATGTTATTAACATCTCTCTGTACCCCATAGACACATACAATTATAATTTGTCAATTTACAATTTTTGAAAAGCTCCAAAACCGGTACTTTAAATAATAAATATGATCACCTCCTTCAACTCCCTCTTTAACAGATTTCTAGTGCAAAATTCATTGTTGTCTAAAATGTTTTTGAGAACCATCAAATGCCTAACATCATATAAAATCGTATATATGATATTCTCCTTATCTTATGACCTCATATTAACATAAGATGAAAATGGAGTTGTTTTCAAAATGACTTATTTTACTAAACCAATGCAGCTGCCCTTTACCACAATCCTTTTCTAAATATTACAGTACACCCAATTCACTAAATTTTCCTACAATTTTTCCATCTCCCAATACCACATCAAGAAACCATCTTAAAAAATGTAACTCATCTATCAATAGTCATCTAGATTCTGTATTACCTTACACAATTCTTACAAAATAATCATCTCTGGCTCCATGACCTCAGACCCAAATTCTTTCAACAATCTTGCATGTGGTCTGCCTAAACCTGGCAACAGACTCACTGAAAATAGCAGGACATTTTCTATCTCTTCTCTCTCTTGGGCTTTGCTTTCCCCTTAACCTGTGTTCTTTCCTGACAAGATAAATCTTGACAGAGAAAAAGAAAAGTTTCTTTCAATATTATACTGACTTCCCTAAATAACCGTTCTAAATTTTCTTTCTTGCTATGGCAATATCTTTTCTCAGATATCCTTGGCCTTTTCTCCAACCTTTAGTAACATCTCAATCTTTAGTGCCATCTAGACTCCTGCTATCCTGTCATTTTCCTTAGGAGTGCTGGTCCCTCTTTTAGATTCATTATCATAAGAACATTGCCACTCACAACTTTTTTAAAGGTTTGAGATCAAAGAAGTTTCAGAGGAGTATGATGGCTTTTTCAACTTCAGGTGCTTCCCTTTTTATTCTCCCTGAAAAATGTGAGGTTGTGCTGTAAAAAAAGGCATTATTGGAACCTCCTGATCCATTCCCCTCTCAACACTCTGAAGTTAGGTTTCCTAAAATACACGTGTGACTGTGCTCAGTAGTGTGCCCCTTGCCATTATGAATTCTATGATGATAGATCACTTTCTTCAAGATTTTCAAAACTTTCTTAACTTTCCAAGAGGTAAAAGCATCAGCAAGTCACAAATGTATTTTATATTCTGCTTTTAGTGAAATGAAACTGCCAATACATATGTCCAGAACAGATGTCCTCTGTCATGGTATACTCTGCCTCTGATCCACATCTGTAAATTAATACTCAAAAGCATCACAATATCCTCCAGGTGACAGTTAATTCTCACAAAAGTGTCATGTCTGCTTCACTGTCCTTTCATGCACACCCATATTTTCTCCATCATTCATCCAATTTCTGTTTTGAGGGTTTCCATAAAGATGTATACCTTACTTATGTTCCTTGCTAGTCAAATCTTCTCCTATCCCACACTCTCTAAATTTCTTATTTTTAAATAAAATACAGCTTATTATTTTAACTCTTAAAGACATTCTACCACATCTTGATAATAACTTACATTGACAATTAAGAGAAATTTGGTTTAGAAATGTAAATTTCTTTCAAATTATTTTAATAAAGATATTTAAGTTCAAAATCTTCCCATTTGTTACATTTTTCTTTGTTCCTCAAAACAGAGAGGAACAAAGAATTAGGAAAGCAGTCCAGATCTAAGTTCAGAGACAATCTGACCTGAGAAAACTAAATGCTTAAAATTCAAACTTCAGGTAAAATCATACAATAAAATACTTTATAATAATGACTTTTCAGTTATTATGACATAATAAACTCCCATAATTATTCATTTAATCATTCATTTTTTTTTCATTTATGTACTTTTACATAATGCCATGTTAGGGCTATAATTTAAATTGGTTTTGATTATATCCAATAATGTAAATCTCACCATTCATTTTTTTTAAAGGCATTTCATTTTTTATGTACTGCTATCTTAGATTTTAAAAATGATTTATCTAATTTTTCCTTTTACCTCAAATGCAATTTGGATATGGCCATTATTATTATTATTATTATTATTATTATTATTATTATTATATAAGTAGACTAATATCAACATAACTAAAAATAACAAATTAATTCACTTTTTATTAGAGAAGAATTTTTTAGTAAATATACTATATGTATAATAGGCCTTTTAAACTCCAGTAGAAAGATGTTTTAAATGTGTGAATAATTTCCCCCAATTTAATTCAATCATCTGAACAGGTTTAAATAAATATGTTATTATAAAATAGCATAGGTGAATAGGCTTTAAAATGTTAAACAAAGAGAAAAGAATAGAGCAGAACATCCATGTTATAAATGCAAAGAAATGCCACCTTGGAAGTTGCACATTATGGGAAAAGCAGTCAGATGTAGGTCCTTTTAAAAGACTACAAGCTTTAAACTGGGCATGGTGATACTGAGGGAGAAAACAAGAAACAAAAAGAACCAACCAAAACGATGTAGGGAGGAGGTATGGGGAAAATGAGAAAGGGTGAAACAAAACCCACATCAAATCCCCTCAGCCATACTGGAACAGAGGAAGCCAGAAGGACAAGCTGGCATGAGAGCCCAGCTCTCCAGCCTATTTGGATTCCAGATGGTGACTACCTCCTACCTTTTTGGTCAGCAGGGTGAGGGGGCACATGTGGGTACTTGGAGGGCTTCTTGATATGGAAGTTGAAGTTGTCCAGCTCCACGTTCAGGCTGATAGACGCAGCTGAGTCACTGTCCACTGTGGACTGGAAACTGCTGACTGAGGTGCGCTTGCTAGGACTGGCAGAATCTTTTAGTGTTGGGGAGGGGAAAGAAATATAGGGAGAGGAGGGGAGTAAAAATGGGTTTTATCAGGGTATTAGAGGAAAGTAGAAAAATGTTTTTAATATACAAGCCCAATGTGCAATACCAAAATGGATACAGTATTTTCATGTGCTTCTGTGTAGACTTAATAAAATTTGAACAAAATTAAATATAAAATCAATTTTTAAAATGAATAAGTATATTGGAGGTTCTGCAGAAAGAAAGTCTGATATCATAGGGAAGAGGTGAGAAAGTTATCTGCTGTGATATTATTTGCTCAGAGATATTTTTAAGCTGCTGCAAACTATAGACTACGGTAAAATCTGAAAACATACGTTGCCTAACAAGTTAGTATCTCAAGAAAATACTGTATCTAAGACAAGGATTGCTACTAGATGTTTACATCCGGTTGAAGCCATAAATTTTAAAGCAGATTTTTTTTCAACGAAATAAGTAATGCACTCATTTTACCATACACACATAATGATCCATAAAAACTAAAATGTTAGAAAGTAAAACTCACTAGCCAAATTATCGTCACCTTCTTCAGCTATCTGTTCTGTGTCGCTGTCATCAAACTTTATGTCTTTAAACCAGGATGGCTCAGAGTGTCCTTCCACAGAGTTCACGGAGTCACTGTCCAGAGAAGGTGTCTCAGAAAATTCTGTACTCTGAAAGTATCAAGACAGGATCCAAGCAACTGACCCTCAATGTCAACGATGCTGGGGGTATCACACAAGAAATAAATTGTACCCAATATTTTTATAAACATAACTGAGTAAATTTATTTAGAAAAATAAACAAATTAACAAGAACTAAGCTATAAAATATTATCATACAGGCAATTCCATTGTTAAACTGTAATTTTAATTAACTAGAAGTCTTAGGTTAGCATGTTACAAACACAATATTTCTTTGATATAGATTTTACAGGGTTTTATGTCATCCTATAGTTATCAGAAAAGACTACACAGCATCTAGTCTAACCCTAAACAAACTCTGGGTCACATCCTGAAAAAATAACTGTCATACTTTAACAAATATACACCAGTCTTCAGGGTCATTTCTAACTACTGAGTTTCTCATTTTAGGTGCTAGGGATGTGCCTCAATGGTAGAACACTTGCCTGGCAGGGGTCAGGAAAGACATGCATTTAATCACTAATACCTCAAAAAAAATT
The DNA here is from genome assembly GCF_045843805.1 of Urocitellus parryii. Classification (NCBI taxonomy): domain Eukaryota; kingdom Metazoa; phylum Chordata; class Mammalia; order Rodentia; family Sciuridae; genus Urocitellus; species Urocitellus parryii. The sequence continues at coordinate 25,932,403 of NC_135546.1, read as the reverse complement.
TTTTAAAGTTATTTAGTAAACATACACACACAACATATATATTTAGTGTGTGTATGTACTTTATATATATATATATAAATATACATATATGGTTATATAAATATTTTTAAAATTTTCTATCTTTAAGTAATTTTCATTTCCCTTGAGTTAGAAAAAGATATTATTTTATCATCAGTGCACAGTTTAATAGTACTAAAGAGTCAAAATCTGTTTCTATTTACTTTCCATTTTTCAATCATTTTGTTATACATGCAACTTTTAGTTATAAAAACATAAACAGTAAAAGTGAAAGCTATTAAATGACAAACTATAAGTTAACTATAAAACTAAGCCAAGTTTAAGCAAAACCACACCAAATAAAGTATTTAATCCTAATAGCAGGTTTTCATCTTTATTACCTTACTTTAAAAAAAAATATTTTGGGCTGGGGATGTGGCTCAAGCGGTAGCGCGCTCACCTGGCATGCGTGCGGCCCGGGTTCGATCCTCAGCACCACATACAAACAACGATGTTGTGTCCGCAAAGAAATGGAAAATAAATATTAATTCTCTCTCTCTCTCTCTCTCTCTCTCTCTCTCTCTCTCTAAAAAAAAAAAAAAAAAAAAAAAACTTAAAAAAAATAAAATAAAAATTAAAAAAAAATATTTAAAAAGGAGAAAACAGCATTGGGACTAGTGGTATAGCTCAATAAAAAAAAAAAGTTGTAACTTTCCTCAAACAGCAAGGAAAATCTATTAGAAAAAAAGTTTCTTTGGTTAATTCAATTACTTTTTATTCTCATTGATGAAGAAAGACTTCAAAACAAGCTTGTTATATTCTCATTAGGAGTAAAAAATGAAGATTACCTGCAGTGGTCTGTAGAGTGCATACTCATCCCTGAAAAGCTGGTCATGATGACTAACACAATCCAGCCAACGTCCATCAACCATTGCTTGTCCAATTGCTATAGCTTGTGCCCTGAATTAAGAGCAAGAAACATGAAATATTTTAAAAGTCAGTCAGAATAATTTTATAGTATAAGACATTTTTTTTTTTTCCAGTTCAGAGTTCGAATTTCAAATTATCCTTGGACAGATAAGGAATAAAACAAGAGACTGGGGAGACTGGATGCAAATTAAAAAATTCCTCTAGATACCATAGTAAAGGATGAGAACCTATGGTAAGGCAGTCCTAAAAACCTTATTTTAATTACAGGAAATACTCAATTCATGCACACACCCCTCTCCATAACGGAAGAGTAAAAACATGCTAAAAACAGCATGCCTCCTACAAAGAACTTACAGTCTTGATGAAAAAACCTCTTTCTTAAGATCACAATACCTGGTAGCAGTATGACCATTTCGGATTAGCCAGTTAACCAATTCCTTTCCTACAATGCAATTGGGATGGGTTCTCAGCCAGTACCGGTGATCCTGAAACTCCATTCCACTACTGTGATGGCAGATTTTTTTCCACAGGTCCTTTAACTGAACACTGTCCTGCAATACATTGAGAGCAAGTGTTACTCATAAGAATGCTATTTACCTGTACAGATGCTTTCCTGTGATTTTCACATTCATAAAAGGAACTTTGATTTGCATTTCTTTAGAGCAACTAATTTTTTTAAAGATTCTTTTTTTTTTATTGGTTGTTCAAAACATTACAAATCTCATGATACATCATCTTTCATACATTTGACTCAATTGGGTTATGAACTCCCATTTTTACCCCAAATACAAATTGCAGAATCACATTGGTTACACACTCACACTTTTACATAATGGCATATTAGTGACTGTTGTATTCTGCTACCTTTCCTATCCCCTACTATCCCCCCTCCCCTCCCCTCCCATCTTCCCTCTCTACCTCCTCTGTGTTGTTCAATTCTCTCCCTTGTTTCCCTCCCCCTTTCCCCTCACGACCTCCTATATGTGATTTTGTGTAACATTGAGGGTCTCCTACCATTTCCATATGCTTTCCCTTCTCTCCCCCTTTCTCTCCCCCCACTCGTCTTTGTTTAATATTAATCTTTTCCTCATACTCTTCCTCCCTGTTCTGTTCTTAGTTGCTCTCTTTATATCAAAGAAGATATTTGGCATTTGTTTTTTAAGGATTGGCTAGCTTCACTTAGCATACTCTGCTCTAATGCCATCCATTTCCCTGCAAATTCTATGATTTTGTCATTTTTTAGTGCTGCGTAATACTCCATTGTGTATAGATGCCATATTTTTTTTATCCATTCATCTATTGAAGGGCATCTAGGTTGGTTCCACAGTCTAGCTATTGTGAGTTGTGCCGCTATGATCATTGATGCAGCAGTATCCCTATAGTACACTCTTTTAAGATCCTCAGGGAATAGTCCGAGAAGGGCAATAGCTGGGTCAAATGGTGGATCCATTCCCAGCTTTCCCAGGAATCTCCATACTGCTTTCCAAATTGGCCTCACCAATTTAGAGCAACTAATTTATATGATTTAATATAAATGATGCACACATGAGGAACAACTTGAACTAATTCCAAGCATGACTTTTCTGTTAAAAATCAATGATCCCAAGTACTATATTTTTGGATCAATGGCACATATTATCCATCTCCTAGTTAAGTACAAAATATATTCTTCTTTTTTGGAAACTGGATAACGGTAGAAGATGTGACAACAGGCAAATCACAATAATCTAAGGTAACTGTTCCTGGTAGCCTTTATGCCACCATATTCATTCCACCCTTTTCAGCACCACCCAACTGCTAGATAAATCTTCAAAAAAAAAAAAAAACTTTATCCATTGCTCAGCAACTACAGATTCAAATCTAAACTTGAGTGACCAAATTCATTGCCTTTCACTGGGTAGTCCCAAATAACTGCACTCTCAATGCCCACACTCTCCAACTTAAATTTTCTCACAATTAATAAATCCTACTTTATTCCATGGAAATGCCATGCTTATTCTTATCTCTATACCTTTCCTTACATCTATATATAAGATTCACTTTCTTTACTACTTATCCAAATCCATTTCGTCCTTCAAAACATAGAGCTCAATACCTTTTCTGACACCCTAATTAATGATCAATTTTTTAAATTTTATATCATTCGTGACGCTTTTTAGTATTAAGACATATATGTATTTATTTTACCATTAAAAACATTTCTATTGATTTTATTTCTACCTCCTGAATTAAAAGTTGAGGATAGAAGCCATATCTTTCATTTCTTTGAATCACTCTGTGGATTGAACACATGATTTTATATATAAGCAAATGGAAGAAACTAAATATTATCTCACATAAACTGAATAAACTTTCTCAAAGGCTTCTCCATGTGTATAAGAAACTTGTTTCAGGGGGCTGGGGATGTGGCTCAAGCGGTAACGCGCTCACCTGGCATGTGCAGGGCGCTGGGTTCAATCCTCAGCACCACATAAAAATAAAAGATGTTGTGTCCACCGAAAACTGAAAAATAAATATTAAAAAAAATTCTCTCTATAAAAAAAGTTAAAAAAATAATGCTTCAAATTTTAAACAGCAAGCTTAACCTAAGAGTTAAGCTCTCTTATGTAGGAAACTGAATTCTGATCTTGCCAGAAGAAAGGGGTAAAAAAAATATTAATGCAATAAGTAGAGAAAGAATACTGACCAGTTTCTCAGGTGATCTGAGTAAAAAGTTAAGCTAATCATTTCTGTTTAACTGATATGCTATTTCATTTATGTTTCTTTAAAAAAAATCAATGAAATAGACATCCTTATGATCAAAACTAGCAATGGGTCAAAGACAGTGTACTAGTACCAGAAGAATTTTGCGTTCATCCTCAGTGGTCTCTGTCCTAACATATGTTCGGTTAGCCTGGGGACTGACAGATGTCTCATATGAAGGTACCATAGGAGAACCAGATCGATCCAATGACAGGTTAGTAATGCTGGCTGATCTGGAAACAAACAAACAAACAAAAAGTAAAATAGCAGTTGTAAATTCATCTATAAATAGAATACAGTAAACATTCATATTTAAATAAATGCTTACTTGCCAATGTTAAGGGCAATTTCATTTTTTTTATTGATTCTTTTTAGTTATGTATACAAGACAGTAGAATTTATATTGATATAATTATACAAGCATGGAATATATCTTGTTCTAATTAGGACCCCATTCTTATGGATGTACATAATGTGAGATTCACTGTGGTATGGTCATATACGTATATAATAAAGTTATGTCAGATTCATTCCACTGTCTTTCTTTTTCCTATCCTTCATTCCTCTTTGTCTAATCCAATGAAATTCTATTCTTCCCCTACTCTCTCCTTGTTGTGGCTTATCATCCACATATCAAAGAACTTTGGTTTTGGGGAATAGGTTATTTCAATTAGCATGATAGTGACCAGATGAATCCATTTACTGGCAAATGTCTTAAAGTCATTCTTCTTTATGGCTGAGTAATATTCCATTATGTACATGTATCATATTTTCTTTATCCATTCATCTGTTGAAGAGCACATAGGTCAGCTCCATAACTTAGCTATTGTGAACTGTGCTTCTATAAACATTAATGTAGCTGCGTCACTATAGTATGCTGATTTTAAGTCCTTTGGGTATAAACCAAGGAGTGAAATAACTGGGTCAAATGATGGTTCCATTTCTGAGGAATCTTCACACTGCTTTCCAGAGTGTGTGCACCAATTTGCAGTTCCACCATCAATGTGGGAGTATATCCTTTTCCCACACCCTTGTCAACATTCATTGTTACTTGAATTCTTGATAACTGCCATTCTTCCTAGAGTTTACTGTATTCTCAGTGTAGTTTTAAGGTGCTAGAGATGTTAAACATTTTTTTCATATATTTGTTGACCATTCATATTTCTTCTTCTGTGAAATGTCTATTCAGTTTTTTGCCCATTTATTAATTGGGTTATTTGATTTTTTGGTATTAAGTTTTTTTGAATTCTTTGTATATCCTGGAAATTAACACCCTGAGGTGCAGGTGACAAAGATTTTCTCCCATTCTATACGCTCCCTCTTCATGCTCTTGATTGTTTCCTTTGCTGTGAAGAAGCTTTTTAGTTTGATTCCATCTCATTTATGGGTGTGAGGACAATCCAGCTGTGACATCTGTTAACCCATTGATTGCCAGAGCTGATTCAGCTGATTTGGCTGCCTAGGTGGGTGCCCCCTTACTCGCTCACCACTTCTTGTATGTCCTCCCCACTGTGTGCTCAATTGAAGAGGATGACCTTCTCCAATAGTGGAGGACTGTTCTTTAGTCAAGGGTATATTAGTAGCTGCATTGCCCTCCTAGAACCTCCAAATAAGCTCTCAAAGGCACTTTTAAAAGTAGTTATGATGATTATGTACAATGTCATTATTGGGAAAAACTAGGTGAAAGATACTCAGAAATTGTACTATCTGTGCAATTTCTATGTGAGTCTAAAATCATTTAGAAGTAAGTTTAAAAGAAAGTAGAAAGTAATTATGGAAATATTACAGAAAAATAATTATATAGTTATATATCAGTAATATTTCAAAGGAAGTAGATATAAACACTTGTTAAAATATTAAAAGTTAGGGGGTTTTATAGAGAAATATAAAAAATGGTAAATAAACATAGAAATAATATTACAAATCAGGAAGGAAAAAACTATAGTTCAGAGGTCAAATCCATCCTGTTTTTGTATAGCTCAAGGAACACCAATTCTGAACCCCAACTAAGTGAAATGTTATGTTCAAAAAAAGAATTCCTCTTTTCTTATTAGCAGACCTACATTTAAAATATTGTCCCCAGTTATTATTAAATTTTCATTTCATGAGTTAAAAAAACTAGTGAATATTTGTTTCTTCTGATGACAAAAGTACTTATACATGATTTACTTAAATGATTTATAAGTGTATTATCAACAGCATCAAGCAAGCTATTTAAAAAAAATATGTAGCTAAAAATTTACTTTGCTTCTACCTAGGAAAAATGAAACCAAATTTTAGCTTCCAAACAAAGGATAAAAGGCAGAAGCATCTCTGTGTTAGATACTATGTAACCCATTCATTAGGGCAACACACACACACACACATACCTTATTTAATCCTCACTGTATTCTTTAGAGTAGGTATTTATAGTTCCATGTTATAGATAATGAAAGCCAGAATTAGAGCTTTAGTTAATTTTAGGGCAACTCAGTTAATAAGCATGAGGGCTGCCATTCAAAATTAGGTTTCAGCCGGGTACAGTGGCACACTCCTGTAATCCCAGCAGCTCAGGAGGCTGAGACAGGAGGATCGTGAGTTCAAAGCCAGCCTCAGAAAAAAGTGAGGTGCTAAACAACTCAGTGTAGACCCTGTCTCCAAATAAAATACAAAAAATAGGGCTGGGAATGTGACTTAGTGGTTCAGTGCCCCTGAGTACAATTCCTCGAACCCGCCCCCCCCAACCAAAAAAAGAAACTAGGTCTCAAATGAAAATCATCTTCTTTCCAATATAAAGATTTAAAAATATTTTTAAATAATTTAAGAAATTATTCAGAGATTTAGCAGAAAGTCACTATTAATGATTAATATATCAAATAACCTTTAAGCAATATTTTAAAAAATAATCAGCTATTCATTTCTTGGCATATTCTTTCAGTTCAAAGATTGCCACTATGTCTTACTCAATTAAAATCTCTTTTCCAGTTGGAGCATTAGTTCATGCATTCTGCTTTGTCTAATGTTCTAACCATCCTGCATTTATGCTATTACAGTGGCAGTAAGAAAAAAGCAAATTGATTAATTTTGTTGTCAAAAGCGCTAATGAATATGCTAGTGGCAAGAATGCTGATGAAAATTATAAGCATAGGGCTGCCATTCATTGAATAAATTACATCTCTCCTAAAGACCTTCATCAGTCTTAGAATTACTTGAAAACACATGAAGATATATTGTAAACACAGCTATCTCTTTGAGTACATGCCCACAGGAATACTACAATTTATCTTATTTTTTAAAAACTTTCCACATCCCTCTGCTGTATTTCCTTCCTTCTCTTTATAGCAAAACTCCCATTTCCAATTATTCCTCCATCCTATTTTAAACCCCAACCAACCCACTGAAATTACCTAGTATGCTTTAACTCATCTTACTTAACATTTCAGCATTTTAATTCCATGAAAACCTTTCTTCACTTGTCTAGTAAGGCAAACACACCTGGCCTGGTTGGCCCCTCCATCTCCTTCTTTATTGGGTCCTCTTCACTTCCCCAATCTCAGTCCTTGGTCCTATCTCCTCTTTTCACACTCACTCTGCTGACGATCCCCATCCAGGTTTATAACCTTAAATACCATTCACATAATAATGAAACCCAAGTTTATATTTCCAGCCTGTACCTCTTCCCTAAATTCTGGACTCATATATCCAACTGTCTATTTGACATCTTCCTTGGATCTCTAGAAGGTGTCTAATTCAGCTTGACACCTGTTAGTCAGAACTGCATATGCCTATAATCCCAGCAACTCCAGAGGCTAAGGCAGAAAGATCACAAGTCCAAGGTCAGCCTCAGCAATTTAGTGAGACCATGTCTCAAAATAAAAAGGGCTAGGAATGTAGCTCAGTGGTAAAGTACCCCTGGGTTCAATCCCCAGTACCAAAATAAATAAATAAAATCAAACTGTTACTCCCTGTCTTCCTCCATCTCAATTAATGGCGATTGCAATTGCTCAAGTCAAAAACCTGAGTCATCTTTGAATTCTCTTCCTGTTGTGGCCTACATTCAATTGACTAGCAAATGTCATTATGTCTATACTCAAAATGTATACAAAGATCATTATTAGGAACATTGATAAAAACAGAATACATACAACACATCAGATGACAGAAATTTCTTACCATTATAATTTCCAGAATTTATACATGATTATGTAAGGGACCTTAATTTTTTGTTCTAAGGGAACACACTTAAATATTAATAAGTAAAAAATAAGACTTCCTGTTTCTGGCCTGACATGTAAGAATCTTAGAAATTTTTACTCTGTCCTAACAACCAAAAAGCTAAAAAACCTGAAAAGTCAGCAATTCTTCATAGATCTGTCAGACAAATGAGATCACAGGACAAACTGCTACTTCAATCATAAGAATGAGACAGGTGCGTACAAAGAATAACAATTTACTGGAGCAGAAACTCACAAGTAGAAACCTCCCTGAAAAACAACTCATTTTAGGTAGAAAAACCTGAACTATAATTGACAAATTACAGATAGCTCAGTGTGAATAAGCCTGAAAACTCTAGGTGGGCCAAGTATTGGGGATTGGGGCATGTATTTGTGAGTTTCATTTTCAGGAGTGCTACCAGGTCCTAGTGGTGAATGTCAAAGAAAAAGGCCCTCCAGCTCCCCACCCAGGGAGGAAAAAAATATAATTTTGAATATGCCAGATCTTTTTAATAAGGCCTTCCCCGAGAAGAAACTATTTTATTAGAGCCTAACCTAGTAAAATAGCAGAGCTAAACACTCCCCCCTCCCCAGGGGAAGAGAAATACCCAATACCAGCCCCCTCTAAACCAACCATGTAGGGGAAGAGAAATACACAACTCTAGCCTCTTCCAACCATCCTGTCCCACCTAAGGAGGGCAAAGGAGTGGGGACAAGGACAGAGGGATAGGGAAGTACTTAAAAAGTTTATAGTCCCATGGCACAGGCTCACCAAAAAACTGAGACTTAACCAAAGGAGTCTGAAGATACTTCCCCTCATCCATGCCTTATCATTACATGACTAAAGAAAGGCCTATTTACTGCAGTTTCTTTCACCTACTATATCATGTCTAGTTACCAACCCAGAAGGCATACTAAAAGGAAAGAAAACAGTTTGGACATATAGAACAAATATAAGAAAAAATTGGGTACGGCACAAATGTTGGAATTAACAGTGCAAGAATGTTTAACAAAACTTGTATGAGATCTAAATGAGGAAAACTACAACACATGAATAAAATAAAGAATAAATAGATATTTCATGAATAGGAAAACTCAATATTGTCAAGATGTCAAGTTTCTCCAAACTTGATCTGATTCATTGCAATACCAATCAAAAACCAGCAAGTTACTTTGTAGACATCAAAAAAGTAACTCTAAAGAATATAAGAGGCAGCAAAACATCCCAAATAGTCAACACACTATAAAAGGAGAAAAAGTTGGGGAACTGATACAACCTGACTTTAAGATTTACTATAAAGTCACAATAATCAAGGCAATGGTATTGGTAAAAGAATAGCCAAATACGTCAAGAAAACATAAAAGAGCCCAGGAATAGACTCACATAAATTGTCAACTGACCTTTGACAAAGGAATAAAAGTAATACAAAGGAGCAATTAATCTTTCCAAATAAGTTTCCAATCTGAAAACTCAACTGTCCATCCACATATTAAAAAATAAATAAATCTAGAAAAGAACTGATACCCTTCACAAATTAACTCAAAATGGATCATAGACATAATTGTAAAAGGCAAAACTCCTAGAAAATAACATAACAGAAAATCTAGATGATCCTGGATATGGCAATGAGTTTAAAAATATGACACTCAGGTCACAGTGCATGAAAGAAATAATTGATCATCTGGACTTCATTAAATTCTTCTGCTCTGCAAAAGACAATGTCAAGAAAATGAAAAGACAAGCCATACACTGGGAGAGAATATTTGCAAAAGACACATCTGATAAAGGACTATGATCTAAAACACAACAATATGCTAGGTGTGGTAGTACATGCCTCTAATTCCACCAACACAGGAGGCTGAGGCAGGAGGACACACGTTAGTGAGACTGTCTCAAAATAAAGAATGGAAAAACAGTGGGCATGGGGCTGATGTTATAACTCAGCAGGAAGGCACCTCAGGAGTCAATGTTCAATGTGAGTAATGCCAAAAAAATTTTTTTTTAATTAACAATGAGAATTAAAAAACAATAAAGTTTTTTGCTGTATTTAAAAAAAAAATAAAACAAAAGTTTTTAAAACTCAATGATGAGAAAATAAACAAACTGATTACAGATGGGCAAAAGATTTTGACATCTCACCAAAGAAGATATACAAACCACAAGGCAGATAAAAAAGATGTTCAACATCGTATGTCATTAAGAAATGGCAAATTAAAACAATAATGAGATACCAATATACATCTATAACATTGGCCCAAATCCAAAATACTGGAAACACCAATGCTGGTATCATGAGGAGCAAGAGAAACTCTTGCTGGTAGGAATGAAAAATGATATAGACACTTTGAAGAACAGTTCGAAAATATCTTACAAAAATGTTTCTTACCAAATGATCAAGCAATCATGCTCCTTGGTATTTATCTGAATAAAGTGAAAATTACTTGTACACAGGTATTTATAGTAATCTTAATCTTTCAATTGCTAAAACTTGGAAGCAATCAAGATGCCCTTCAGTAGGTAAACAGATACTGTACAACTGGACAATGGAACATTATTCTGCACTAAAAATATCAAGTCATAAAAGATAAAGTGAAAATTTTAATGCCCATTACCAAGTGAAAGAAGCCAATCTTAAAAAATCTACATATATTCAGTGAATATAATTCTGGTAAAAAGGAAAACTACAGAGACAATTAAAAAAATCAATGATTATCATGGGTTAGAGGGAGGGATGAACAGACAAAACACAGCAGATTTTTAAGGCAGTGAAACTACTACTCTGTATACTACAGTGGTAGATACATGTCATTTTGCATTTGTCCAAATCCATACAACCTACAATACCAGTAGACCCTAATGGAAACTACAAACTTTGAATGATAATGTGTCAGTGTAGGTTCTATAATAAATATACCACCATGGTCCCAGATATTCACAGTAGTGAAGGGTTGAGCATATGGAGAACAATGGAAAAGGGCCTCTGTACTTTCTCCTCAATTTTGTTATCACCCTAAAATTGCCATGTAAAATAAATCTGATGAACTAAAGAAATAAAAGATAACAATGCGTGAAACATACTCTCAAATGGTTCAGGAAAAAAAATGTATGTGCATGTGTAAAATGACAGAATAAGCAAAAACATAAATAAGTAAATCTTAATGAATATATGGATACTTATTTTCCTATTCTTGCAAATCTTCTGCAAGTTTGAAAGTTTTTTAAAACAATTAAAAATTCAAGAAAAAAACACTCTCCCCATCTCATTCAGAGTAAAAGTCCTGACAATTAACTGTAAAACTGATCTACTTCAGACTCACGGGATTGTTTCTTATTAGTTGCTGGGAACTTGTCATTCCTGTTTTCTTGGTACACTCTTATACAAAAGGTCCACAAGGTTTCATTCTCTCACATCATTCTCTCACATCCTTCAGGTCTTTTTACTAAACTAGAAGACAGAGGATGGTGTAGGTCCCAATATCTTAAGCCATTGATGAATACTGGAAAGAGCTACTCAAAGAATGAAAGCAAGAGCTGACCAACAAAAAGAAAATGATAGTTTAATTCAGCTTTTAGAACTGGGATTATAACAAGCAATCACCTTTTTTAATGCTTGTTGTTATTACCATGACAGGAAATAAAAAACAGACACAGAATACAGTGTTTCCATTTAGCATTTACCTATTTCGAGCGGGGGATTTCCCAGCATCCTCCTGAACAGATACAAGTCTTGTTGACAGAGTAGTGTTGCAGGAGTCTGGATGAATCAAACTACAAAGAAAATAGGAAAATATTGAGATCGCTTGGAACAGTAAAAGACAAACCCAATTCCAATGAGATATTTTAACATTTAAAAGCAAATTAAATCTTTTCCCCTGAAATTGGGGGATTATGGGTCACTTTTGCACTTGCTTGGATTAAGGTGAAAACTGTGTGATTAAATTATCAAATGTCAAAAGAATGATAAACTTTTTTAAGTGTACCAAACATTAAGAACACCAATAGTCAAACACGGTGGTGCATGCCGGTAATTCCAGCAACTCAGGAGGCTGTGACAGGAGGACTGTGAGTTCAAAGCCTCAGCAATAGTGAGAAGCTAAGCAATTTAATACAACCCTGCCTCTAAATAAAATATAAAAATAGGGCTGGGGATGCGATTCAGTGGCCATGTGCCCCTGAGTTCAATCCCAAGTACACCCCCCGCAAAATAACAATAAAATAATGAAATTGGTTGGATCAGTGACTTACATGATAATTTCCCAAATCACATATAAGATGGAAATGATTTGGGAAATATGAGTTCTAAAACTTTACTCTCTGTCCCCACAGCCCACTGGAATAGCAAAATAAAAAGCAAAACTAGGTCTAAGAGCAGGTTCCACCTCTTACTAGCTGTGTGACCAAATTCATTATTTAATCTTTCTGAACTTCAGCATCTGCATCTGTCAAAAGGAAAAAACAGTGCCTACCAAAGAGGTATAATGAATAAAAGAGAATGAATATTAAATAATTAGCACAAAGTCTAAAACTATTATTCTACCTTTGACATCTATCAAACACCTCTCAGGAAGCTATCATACCTGGTTTGTTTTATAAAATTTGTTTTATTAAATTGTACCTGCCAATTAAGGGCTCATATAGCCAGATCATACACAATTAAAAGATATTACTAATTAAAATAAAAAATCTAATTTCGTTTAGAAATATGAATACAAATCTCATTAGTATTATCCCTAAAAAGACTTCATTAGGAATTATTAATCTCAGTGACTTCTATTGCCTATTCATCAAATATCATGAAGTTTATATACATGCCATGTGCTATTCTTGGTGCCAACAGTAAAACAGTGAGTGAACAATAAAGATATAGTCTCTCGTCTTACTGAGATTATACTCTAATTGGTCAATAACCTCACTACCCATAAACATCTATGATCCTGCTGGAGGTGAACCAAAGAGAAAGGAGAAAATGGTGAATTTGAAATAATTTGAATAAAAGTCAACCAAAAGCACTTATAAGTCAAGAAAGTTAGTATTTCTCAAGTTTAAATAAAATTATATTCAAGTGCCAGTACCTTTGCCAGGCCAAATCATCCTCTAAGAATATGTTACGGCTGGCTTTTCTACTCCCAACAGGTGTTCGGGGTTCACTGGGATCAAGTACAGACACAGAGCAAGCAGAATCTGAAAGAGCACTCAAATCTTCCCCAATGGAATTACTGTCTGTGGAATGAGCATAACTTAAGCTATTTTTCTACAAAAGGTGCAAGCTCGGAGGTCTCCTGGGAGGAAAAAAAATTCAATACAGTAAATAAACCAATGTAAATGTAAACAACACAATTTCCCTAGGCAACAAGTGAGGAAATTAAAGTTTCTATTATGAAGCCCTGAAGAGTGGCCTCTAGAAGGGTACACAATTTTGAAATAAACTAATAAAATGGCCTAAACACAATATGATATATTGAGATAAACTTTGCTGAAATTCTTATAACGAACAGTTAAAATAGAAATGAAATGTACTTGGGAGAACAAACAAGATTACTTAATACTTCTATTTTTTTTTTTTTTTAGGATGTAGTCCTGCCCAAAAATAAGTGTTAATTTCTACCTTGTTTTTCTAAAACATTGGTTTGTGATTCCGTAACAATTTGGTGTATTAAAAATGGAGGTGAAATAGTCATATGCCACATAATGTTTTCGTTAACAAGATCACATAATACAATAATTGTCACATAATGGAGCCGAAAAACTCCATTTTGTTCCCCCCACCTGCAGTACTGCGGATCAAACCCAGGGCCTCACACTTCTGAGGCAAGAATACTACCACTTATCTGTAGCTCTGGCCCTTGAAAAATTCTTATCACCTGGTGATGTGGTAGCCATCATAATGTTGTAGGGCAACACATTTCTAATGTTTGTGATGCTGTTATAAATAAATCTACTACTCTGTAGATCTTATAAAAGCATAGCACATACAATTACATATATTACATAAAAGTTGGTAATGATGATAAATGACTATGTCACTGACTTATGTCATTATGATCTACACTTTTTATCATTATTTTAGAATGAACAACCTTTTACTTATAAAAAATTTTACCATAAAACAGTATACCATGTTGGATCAGTAGCAGTCTCTCAATTGTTCAAAATGCTATGTTGATACCCAGAAGGCTAGATAGAAGGAACACCTGAGGCCAGAAGTTCAAAACCAGCCTGGGCAACTGCAAGACCCCAAAAACCCAATCCACCCTACCAAAAAAAAAAGGGGGGCCATAGGGATCTATTAACCAGCACCATCCAGGTTGGTTTAAGTATATTCCATAATGTTCACACAAAGATAAACTCACCTAAGTGATGCACTTCTCAGAACTTACCCATCATTATGCAACACAAGACTATATTTAACTTTACATGTAATTTAACAATTCTACCTTAATTATTTATTACCACTACTACTAAAAATCTGAAGTGACAGAAAAGATTTCTAAAAGTTCACTGTACTGCTTTTGCCATAATTTCACCAACTATAATAATACCTCTGTTTTATTTTAAAACTACTATTATATAATACTTAATTTTATTAAACTATACATGTATCTTAATCAAAATAAAATGTCAGTTGTTGATATACTAATTTCTGTCATCACAATTTAAAAGATAAAATCTATTAAAACTATTAAGAAAAATAGATCTGCATCCACTTCAATCAGGACCCCAGAAAACAGTAACAACAAAGTGAACACCAGTCTAGGATAATCAAAGCACTAGGATAATTACCATCAACTGACCAAGGCAGAATTTCAGTGAGGATGTGAAATTACTTCCTTCCTGAAAGACCTACAGTTTACCATTACAAAAGTGGGTTTGTTTCTTACACTATTAAAGGAAATCTCCCTGAACCAGTCAGCTCTCAAAACTAAAGTTATCAAACCAATAAAGACAGTCAAGCCTGACCAGGAAAGTTTCATTTCATTAGAGCATTCATCAGCAAAGGCCACTACACATATAAGTGTATTATATGATGGAAAAATTAAGGCTGATGAGACACAGTCCTGCCACCAGAGAACTCACAGTATACTGGAGATGATGGACATATATAATTTAAAATGCTGCATGATGAATGCATAGATATTACTTTTACTATTACCATAATAATTGCTTAATATTCATGGATCCTTTGATATGTGCCAGACATTGTTCCAGGTATTCTACATTTATTCAGCGTCTCAATGTGCAATTGTGCACTAAATATATTATTCCCATTTGTGATGGTTAATCTTGGGTCAACTTGGCTAGACAAGGGGTTTGGTCAAGTAATCTAAACAGTTATCTGGGGTTGAGGGGTGCAGGGAGTATGATTAATATTTACAAATACTGAAGTAAAGCAAATTATTCTCCACAAGGTAGTGAGTCTCATCCAATCAGTTAAAGGTCTGAGGAGGTAAGACTAAAGTTTCCAGAATAAAAAGGAAATACTGCAAGGCAGAAATCCTATAGAAGTTTTCAGCCTGCTAGCCTCCTTGAGAATTTCAGACTTGCCAGCCCTTCACAATCATTAAATCACTTGAGCTGATTCCTTAAAATACAGATAAACTTCTCTCACTCATTTGCTCAGTGTGTGTGCATAACTCCATTCATTCTGTTTCTTTAAAGAATTCTCACTAATGCAGATTTTGGTACTGTTATATTTGAATATGAGATGTCCCTCAAAAGCTCCTGTAGTAATGCAGTAATAAGGTGAAATGACTGGATTGTGAGAGCTGTAACCTGATCAGTCTAGCCTAGTTTAAATGGACCTCCTGGTATCTGTAGGTAACTTGTATGTGGCTGAAGGAGGTGGGTCATTAGGTTCATGTCTTTCCTCTCTGCTTCCTGACCCCACCATGAACTAAGGAGCTTTCCTTCACCACTCCCTTCTGCCATGAAGCTCCATCTCATCTCAGGCCCAGAGCAGTGGACTCAATTGACCATGGTTAAACTTCTGGAACCAGGAGCCAAAATAAACTTTCCCTCCTCTATATTGTTTTTGTCAGGTATTTTTAGTCACCAGACACACAAACATAACTAAAACTGGTAAAAAGAATGGTTGCAAAGGAAAAGAATTTTAAGGATAAGGTTCCTGAATGGGCTTTCATGTTTCTAGAACTGGTTCTCTGATTGGACTGAAAGGCACTAATGATTTTATTTCTAACAGCAAAGAGAATATTGATAATCTATGGTGTGCTTAGCAATACAAACATGCAAAATATCACCTATGTATGGATACTCCTAATCAAATACTTATAAGAAGCAAGATTATGAGTTACTATGTATTTAATCTTTGAACATTTTTGTCAAACTAATAAGTATATTAAGATAAACTTATTGTTCCTAATTGCACTACACAAAGTAGAGAAATAAAAGAATAACCTCAGGATTCAAATTCCCAGTTCAAGAACTGAGCTAATTAAAAGTTTCTGTCTTCCCTGAAAGAATCCCTTATCTCCTATGGCCTCAGTGCTAAGATTGCTGAATATCTAACCAATTCTCAAAATACAAGTGGCTGAATTAATACACATAACAACAAAGACAGAGACAGGAGTGATGGTTCTGTTCACAAGCCAAAGAACATGAAGAACTACCAGCAACCACCGGAAAATAGGAGAGAAACCTGGATGAATTCTCCCTTGGAGCCTCCAGAAGGAAGTAAGACTGCCAACACTTTGATTCCAAGCTTTTGGCCCCCAGAAATGCAGAAATGGGAGAACAAATTTCAGTTGTTTAAAAAAAATACCAAACCCATAACTTCAATTACCAATCTTGCAGTATGTCTGCTAATAAAGTGAGGACACTGATTAGGAAGAAATGGGATCCTGAAAATTAGAATGAAGATATATGGGAAAAGCCAAAAGAAGCTAAGGCTATTAAACCCCCAAATCTGAACCTCCTGTCGGAAGTAGCCTTTCCAAGTCATCCGAAATTAACTCTGCTTTGCTTCAGGAATTTGTAATGCCCTCCCTCGAGTTAGATGCCTTGCAAGACACTTCTAATTCCCCTCAAGATCTATTCCTAGTACCTCCATCAAATAGTCAAGTCCTGTCAGGTCTTAAAAGTAAGGTACAAAGTAAGACCAATGAGGATGTATGTGGTATACCCGAAGAACCAAATGACTATTCCAATTAATATAGACAAAAACCCAAGGAATGTGTGAGATGGCTATTGAGGGTATAGGATAAGAGTGGATAGAAAATTGGCCCAAGTTGAATTTACTGATATGGGTCCATTAAATAGAGATTCCATATTTAATCTTGTAGCTTGAGAAGTTAAAAGAAGCTCTTAAGTCTATTTAGTTGACTGGCTAAAAAATATGAATCTTTAAAAGGTGGCTTATATTAAAAATGAAGATAAAATGCCTGAACTTCCCTAATATACTACAGAGCAAGGAATACATGAGATTAGGAAACAGGAATGAGTCAATTTTGCACATATATAACCACACTCCCTCTCTCTTATTATGTGATGCTCTGCATGACCTTTGGGCTCTGCTAGCAAGAAAGATATCACCAGAGGAGTACCCTAGACCTTGTACCTCTACAATCAACAAAAACAGGTATTTGGTTTTTTTTTTCCTGATGCCAATTATGAAACAGGGATTGGTATTACTGGTTTGGCTAACGTAGCCAAACCTGCAGAGGAATTCAGTACAGCTCAATTCATTGTTCAACAGCTACTGGGTTTATTTGGTCAAGATACTCGTAATATGGAAGCAGAAGCTTCTCATACTTGTTGTATTTGGAGCTATCACCAGGAACTAAAAGCTAAAGTAAACAAAAGATTTTCTTCCTGATAACTTGAATAATCTGGATGTAGACAAAACCACTGGGACCTAGTTATGATTTGATTATTTATAAAGTAATGCTAATTGTGCTAATACTTGGAAAGCATAAAAAATCTAGTTGTAAGTGATAGTAGTGTTTGATTTGACAGAAAACTAAAGTAAACTTTTAATAATAGTCTCTCTTTACATATGACTTAAGGAATTTATCTATGGATATTAGTAACCTTTTTCTATGATTTGCCTATAATAAATCATACTTGGTCACACACATAAAATAGAGTGGATTTGCCATATAAAACCTGCTCCCTTATCCCTGAAAGATATACCTTTCAGCACAACCATGAAACATAAATTTGTGAGGGGAGACTCAGAATCCCTGAAGGGCTCTGGCTGCTACTGCTTTTCTTTTTAGATAAGAAATTACTGCTACCACTGAACCAGGAAAACCAAATGCAATTGGGATAACTGGATCCTCAGGTATCAGGGGCCAAAGGGATTTATGGCCTTTGAATACTGTGACTATACAATTAAAGCAAGGAAACAGTCAACTTTTTCAGGGATTACCAGCACTAACTCTAAACTGAAACTAATTCCAAGGACTCAAACATCACTGTTGTTCACCAGTCACAGCAGAGGCTTAGGGAGGCATGGCAACTGATGGGAGTTTTAGCTCAGGTACATGTGACAGTAAGTTTAGTGGATCCCCAAAGCCCAGTCTGTGGTTATTTCATCAGTTCTAGAATATATAATTGATATAGACATATTCAGCAACTGGTAAAATCCATACATTGATTCCTTAACCTCTATTATGGTGCTTCTGGCCTCCAGAACTGTAAGACTATAAATTTCTATTGTTCTAAGCCATTCAGCCTGTACTTTGTTATGGTAGTCCTAAGAGACTAAAATGCCATCCAGGCATGGAACACACACCTAAAATCCCAGTGACACAGGAGGCTGAGGCAGGATGATCACAAGTTCAAGGCCAGCCTCAGCAATTCAGCAAGTCCCTCTTTCAAAATTAAAAAAAAAAAGACCAGGGACCTAGCTCAGTGGTTAAGTGCCTCAATAAAAAGGAAAGAAATCAATCCTAACCGTATGAGATAGATTTTATCCTAAGGGTAATGGTAGCTCTGAAAAGGTATTTATCCTAAGAGTACTAAGCAGGGAAATAACCTGACATGATCAATTGGCATTCTACAAATACTGACTTGAATATGAAAAATGAATTCAAGATAGGGAAAAACTAGGAGTAAGAAAATCTCTTAAAAGCTCTAGTCAATCTGGATGAAAGATAATGAACTCTGTAGCAATTTTAGTTTCTTTTTTTTTTCAAGTGAATGAAAGCAAAAGGAAAATATATACAATAACAAAAATAACATGAAAGAAGTCAAGAGCATTTTCTTGAGTAATTTCGGTCCACCTTCCACTCCAAATCACTGCATAAATCCACACACCATTGTCAGCTTTCTTCTGTTTCAACAAATAACTTGAATTTTCAGTATTGCTAAAATTTGACTATGTTCCTTATGGAAGAATAAGAGTAAGATACAATTTGCCAAAACATAGTGTCATATAAGTCAAGAAAAAACTTTAAAAATAAGATCTCTCATAATAATATAAATTAGAAATCTACTCTAACCATCTTGTCTGATAACTTTTAACATCCCTAGAGCTTTCTGCTAGTATCTATGATACACTGTCTTTTATTCTAGTTATTTTTTAACTTTCCATCTACTTTATCACTTGACTGTGAAGTGCTGTCACCCTCACTATTGCATCCCCACGCCTTACACACAAGGCCCAAAATAAAAATTGGCTTATTGTTGGTCCTATATTATAATTATTTTATACTTAAGACCTTTAAAAATTGTAATACTGTCAATAAAATGCATTTACCTGTATAGCCCATAATTTTCCAGGGATTTCTTGATTACAGCAATGACTGCAGAAAATCTGCCCACATAGTTGGCAATGGTGTCTGCGCCTAAAGGTTGTGAATTTTTCACTACAGTCACAGCACTCTTTACATTGGCTATCTGGCATCCAGTATTGCTTCAGGTCACTATCCTATAACAATAAAAATGTGTGAAGACTTCTTGAAAATACTGATTTTTATATTGTAATGGCAAATAAAATCCTTGAAGATTTTTTTTTACAGAAATGAGAAGTTAATTCTAAAATTCATAATAAATGCAAAAGACCAAAATGACCAAGAACAATCCTGAAGAATAAAACAGGATTTACATTACCATCCTTCAAGACTTATTCAAAAGCTATATAATTTTAAATAGTACTGGTGCAAGGACAAAAAAAATGGAGATATGGAACAGAAAAAAGTAGCTTAGCATACACTAATGTGTACATGATTTTTGTGATAAGATTTACAGCACAATCAATGACAGATGGTCTTTCAAAAACTATGGTTCTATCCTCATGTCCATTATATCCAAATAGACATGAAAATAAAAGGAAACTTGACCCTATTTATTCACACAAATAATAAAGCTTCTTAAAAAGAATCATAGGGGTATATCTACAGATCCTGGCCTGAAACTAGCCTTAAAAGGAGAAAAAAAAACACTAGCCTTAAAAGTTGAAAAAAAACTAACACAATTAACCACATTAAAGTTAAGAACTTACGTTAAAAAAATTGTGGTTTTCACAACTGAAATAAATAATAAATATACTATCATTTTATTCTTTATTTTTGGTACCAGGGATTGAAACCAGGGCACTCAACCTCTGAACCACATCCCCAGCCCTTTCTTATATTTCATTTAGAGATAGAGTCTCACTAAGTTGCTGAGGCTGGCTTTGAACTCAAGATTCTACTGCCTCAGCCTCCCAAGCCTCTGGTATTACAGGTCTGCACCACCACACCCAGCTTAACAAATACATTTTCTTTCAAGTCATATTATGTCATTTTTCAGTGGGAATGGTATGATCCCAAAAAGTATGTAAGAAGAAATCTTCCAAAGCACTAATTATTACCTGGCTTTTTCCCTCCATGATTTCTTTGAGACGTTTTAATACTGTGCTGAGGCTTCGAAGCTGAACAGCTGTACGAGGATCATGACCTCCAAAGGTAGGTTCTGCCTTCCTTCTTGTATCTGAGTCATATTAAAAAAAAAAAAACAGAGAACAACAAAGGCAATCTTGTTAACGGTTCCTTGTGTCTATAAAAACACTGCATCTATGTGATGTGAAGTGCTTTTATTACTTGTATTCTCCCAACCAGTGACATAGGTTGAGAGTTAAGGGTGGTCTTTATAAGGGTAACAGACTGTTGAAAGTATTTCTTATTGCCATGTAAAATACTATTTCACAAGCAAGTAAAAGCCATCTAAGACAAGAACTATCTGAGCTGATGGTTTGGAGGCCTAAAACAGCAGCATTATCTACATGGTCAGAATTCAGTAATGATTTCTTTTGCTCTTTGGTCCCAGCCTATAATAAATACCTGCTGGACATTTAACAGAAGAAAAAGCAACTCCAGAGGATTAAACACTAGCCATAAAAGGAGCAAAAAAAAAAAAAAAAACTAACTAATAAACCACATTAAAGTTAAGAATTTAGGTTAAAAAAATGTGGTTAGTTTAGCTTAGTCTCTATAGTCAAATAGGTAAGCAATAGGATCAAATGGTTCACTTCTGGGGCTAATCATCAAAAAGAAATAACTCACCCCTAAAGATTCTGATAGAGGGCTGGGGTTGTGGCTCATCGGTAGAGCACTCACCTAGCATGTTTGATCCTCAGCACCACATAAAAATAAATAAAACAAAGGTATTGTGTCTAGCTACAACTAAAAAATAAATATATTTTTAAAAAAAGATTCTGATAGAATTCAAAACATCTAAGAGAGTAGATTTGACCATGATAAAATCTGACAAATGTCCAAGCATATTATAACTGCCAGAGAATTGCTAAAACTCTAGTCCTATCCTTCTCTATTGCACCCAACCCAATCCTGTAGTTCCAAACTGAAAGGGTCAGGTATTTTGGTCATAGTGACAAAAAGTTAAGACACTCCAGCTGTTTCAAAATCTAAGGGTGAATAGGAGGTGATTTGACAAAAAAGATGAACATCCAATTAGCTTAAACACTCTAGTCTTATAACCCATGGAGCTCCCACTAACCTAAACAGACTGCAGTTATTTCCAAGGTTTCAAGTACCCACAGGCAACTGCAGTCTAAAAATTTTAACATTTGTCTTCATTCTTTCAAGAGAAAGAGACAACAATCACATGATTTTTAACATATTTATTGTCATATTTATTTTTGTTACTCTCTTTCTATGCCTAATTTACAAGTTAAACTTTATCACAGATGTGTACATATGGGATAAAAAACATAGGGTCTGGTACTATCTGTGGTTTCAAGCCTCTACTGGTACAGAAAAGAAAGGAGGTTTAGAGTATATCCCTGCAGATAATGGGAACTACTATAAAATGGAAAATCTGGGGCTGGGGTTGTAGCTCAGTGGTAAAGCACTTGCCTAGCATGCATCAGACACTGAGCTCGATTCTGAGCACCACAAACAGATAAATAAAATAAAGGTCCATCAACAACAACAACAACAAAATAATAATAATTTAAAAAATAAAATGGAAAATCTGCCTCAAACTCACTATTTGCCAGATTTATATTAGGTGTGCTTTGTTTTAGTTGGGTGGGAAATAAAAGATTACAAAGAAATGAGAGGTTGATATCCAAATCCAAATTTACAAAGAATTACCTAAAACAATTTAATGAAATAATCACTGTATCTAAACTGCACTTATTTTTAAAACACTTTGAAAACTTTTTATCTTAATTTAGCATTAGTAATACCTCAGAGGTGGTACTAAAATGTAAGTATTAGAACGACCAAATTATTCTTGAGTCTCAAAATATAAAGCAACTATCCATGAATTATAAGTTGAAAAAGGAGACAAAGCTGTGAGAATTACAATGGCAATGCTCCGCATACTGGCAATAACAAACTGTGAAGCCCCTTGCATTTAGCTACTTAGAAATACAAGATAGTATTAATAACATCATCCACTGGAAAAGGATGAGTGAGGCTCTTCCTAGAACCATGAGCACTAGTGCCCTTGAATTAAGATGAACAGATACTGAGAAAATCTAGTCTAGCTCTTTGCTCTTAGGCAAATAATCTTAGCTGCTTCTTATAAAAGAGATACCAGAAAATTAAATTATTTTCCTAACGTCTAAAGCCAGTACATAATTACAGTTCTTTAGTGAAGAAAGGAATTATTTGGCCAAACAGTCCCAGGCTTTTGAAGTTCGAATGCATCTAAGGTAGAATCCAAGAATAAAGACAATAAAAAAGGTAGAGGGGCTGGGGTTGTAGCTCAGTGGTAGAGCACTTGCCTGGCACATGTGGGACACTGGGTTCGATCTTTAGCACCACATAAAAAAACTAAATTAGTAAAATAAAGATATTTTAAAAAATTTTTTTAATATAGAAACTGCAACAAATGAGACATTAGAAGCTCCATCTAAAAATATTTAAATTCAATTGTATCATAACACGACAGGCAAAGTTAGGCAGTCTGTCACTACTAAAAGATGAGTTTCTACTCCAACTCCTCAACTGAACAAGTGAGGAAATCCTATGCTTAAAATGGAGACTGCTGCTCTCCTTGGTCTCCTTTTCTTCTTTCTGTAGCTAAGGAAAGCGTGGTATTTTGAAAAACTAAGACTCAATAATTCTGCAAAGAAAAGGTGGTAGGTGAAATTTTCAGACAATAATGTCTTCATTCAATATTATTTAGTCAGAAGGGCTCCCTCAACAAAAACAGGCTGTTGGCCATGGGCCAGGTATAAGAGCTAAGGTTAAAGGTTAAAGTGGAGATGTTTTAAAATAAAAGGAGAGCTCCTTTATTTCTCTTCCCTTGCCCACCTTCCAATTCTTAACCAGGGGTTAAAGCTCACTGCCTTAGAAGTCCTGTAAAGATGACACAGCCAGCTCTGATCCAGTTCTTCAGCAGTACTTCTTCTGACTTGATTTCTCTTGCCTCTACCAATAAACCAAATCTCAGCTAGAAATAAAATATCCTTCTGCCAAACACCATTGCTTTCATCTATTTTTCATTCTCATGGGGAAGACTGGCCAGGGCCGACAGGATCTGGTATTCAGGGACACTTGATTTCTCAATGCTGTATCCCTTTGCCTCTATTACACCACTTCCCACTGCCTTCTTCTATCACCTTGATAGATGGTTGGGCAAACCATTCTACTGAGTTTAGCAATCTACCAGAAATAAAGCATAAAATATTTACTCTCTCCAGTTTCTTCACTTCACTGATCCCTAGCACGCACTCATTAGAAGAGCATGAAAATGAAGGAGGTGACTGTGTAATAAACCAGGATGGAGAATAAACAGGCAAGAAGAGCTCAGCTTATACAGTCACACTGACAGTTTGCACCCCACAAAGGACACAGGCCAAGAGCAAGTGGCAGCCCAGTAATGGAGTTGAAGAATTCTGCAGCCAGAGGCATGCACATCACATTTCACTAGCACCCAAATACAGACGCAGAATTCATTCACAAGACTGAAACTAACCTGTGTTCTCCTGGGGATGCTGCAAATTGTTCTCTGCTGAAACTCAAGCAAGTAATTAATCAAAAAGCAGCCAAGAGGTCTGTTGTTTGCCTAAATCAAAGTTTAGTGACATGTTTAAGAGCTTTTATTCAGATATCAACAAATTCTTTCACTAATTAAGTAATAGTTTTATTTATTCTGGAGAGTACCTGACTATTCCAAACAACAAGAAAGTTAAGTCAGTAAATAACTTGGGAAACAATGACTGTGGAAAAATCTTAGAAGAATGAAATAAGAACACTCTTTTACCTAACACTGAAGAGCGTCGCTGAAGTTCCTCATTAAGCTGTTTTTTATAAGGAACAGGTGACCTCACTGACTGTGTCCTTGAAGGGAGCTGAGGGCTGGACCAAATTCCACTGGGAGAAGGGTGCTCTCCTTGGCTCCCTTCTCCTCTCTCTGTAGAGCAAAAGAAAGGTTGACATTATTTGAAAAATTGAGACACAAGAATTCAGCAAAGAGAAAACATGAAATTTTCCAGACAACTATATTATATATATACATACATACACACACACATACATATATATACTTATATATATGTATGTATATATTACATGCATAATTTAAAATTAGGCTTTTGGATTTTTTTAAAAGAAAGAAATCCAAAGAGTAGAGCAAAATTATAAGCCAATAATCACACCCTTGGTATATGTGATTTTCTGTTTTACTTTTCATTTGAAATTTGAGGAAACAGAATGCAAGCTTTTTACACAAAGGCCCAGAATGTTTGCTGTGTTTATGGAAGAGATTCCTTGTACTATTGAAACAGCACCCAATATAGTAGCTGCTCAATAAACGTTTACTAAATAAATAGAGTATTATCTTATAAAGAGTCTACATAATATAATATCTTAGATGGAATCTTATAACAATAAAAGGACATTATGTAAAAATTTTAAAACTCTGAATAAAATACATACAGTAGTTACTGAAAATTGTAAAATCTTTACATTAGTGCAGTAATACTGATAGTATAGTAATACTAACCTAAGATGTTAATAATAGCAGAAACTGAATGTAGGGGTAAACTAAGTGCTCTGCATTATCTTTCCAATTTTTCTATAAATCTAATAAACCTGTTTTAAAAATTAAAGCTTATTTTTTAAAAATTATCATCTTAAAAATGTACCAAGTTTTTACAGTACTTTAAACCTAACCATTAATAAACTTAATTAGAACTATCAAAATTTCTACTGAGGGGCTGGGGTTGTGGCTCAGTGATAAAGTGTTTGCCTCCCACATGTGAGGCACTGGGTTCGATCCTCAGCACTACATAAAAACAAGTTAAACAAAATAAAGGTCTTGTATCCACCTACAACTAAAAACAATATTTTAAAAAAAATTCTACCTAGTCTGGGCTCAATGGCACACAATCCCAGCAGCTCAGGAGGCTGACACCGGAAGATCACAAGTTCAAAGCCAGCCTCAGGAAATTAGTGACACTGTAAGCAACTCAGCAAGACAAGCTCTTGCCCTGTCTTTAAATAAAATATAAAACAGGGCTGGGGATGTGTTCAGTGGTTAAGCACCCCTGGGTTCAACAGTACCCCCCCCAAAAAAAAAAAAGAAATCTAGCTTTTTCTTCTTAAGCAGAAAAATCTGGTGATATATGAATTAAGCACCTTATTAATATTTCACTTTTTCACAAAGATACAACATGAAAGTTGAATAAGGGAACTATAAAGAATCAAAACTGTAAGTTTTCTGATGCTTAAGAGTAAGTCTTCCCTTTGTTAAATCGAAAAAGATTTACAAAAGAACTATATGCTGATTTAAAAGAAGGTTCATCCTGGTCAGGAGTCAAAGGTTTAAAGTGTATAAGATGAGAATGACTGGTAGGAGGTCGAGGCAAATCATTAGCAGAGTCCAGTGTTGAGGAAGTCTTATCATCTGTGGCCATTTCATGAGTCTGCAAAAGAAAAAAAAAAGTTACTGTTTCAGAAGCCAAAAGTTAATTTCAAACAATATGCATACATCTGGAAGATCCTATTCTGTGAGAGTTTTTACCTATGAAAACCAAAGGGTCAGTGAATTTAGCTTAGCATACTCATGTGAAGGTTTAAAAACACTGCTGTCTAAATCAAACCTCAACACCTAAAACTGATGGTCAACCTAATTTCAAGCATTACTATTAAAATCATTTTAAAATTTATAAATTAAAAAATTTGCAGGTAAGGCATAAATGTGAGCAGGCAAAGAAGAAAAATATTTTCGTATCTGTAAAAATTTTGGGAAAAAAAGGTACTTAATATTTTTTTAAAGTTATAGGGGGAAACTGGTTATATGCCAACATATAAATTCCTCCATCTTACTTATTTCAGCTTTTCCCTCTAAAAATATAACAAAAAATTATCTACCTAAAGAAAGGAAATAAAATAGTCATCCTTTAAACATTTCTATATAAACTCAATAATTAGCTCAAGTTACACCTTATTTGAATATTGACAACTATTCAA
Organism: Urocitellus parryii; assembly: GCF_045843805.1. NCBI lineage: Eukaryota > Metazoa > Chordata > Mammalia > Rodentia > Sciuridae > Urocitellus > Urocitellus parryii. Next base: position 25,905,653 of record NC_135546.1, on the reverse strand, counting down.
ATCAATAAGCTATGCTCCATCATGTTTCCTTCCAGGAACATGAACTTGCTATTTTCCCCTTTAACCCTATATAAATATTAAGATAAAGATCTTCCTAAAGGACTTTTTCCCCTAAATTACCAAAAATCATAATTCAGCCAAAGCAGTAAATCTCCACATCAGAGTTTACCAAAAAAGCACCGATTTATATTTTGCTATTCGGAGTTATAGTTCAACCAGAAGAACCATGCATACCTCTAGTTAGTCATTAAAATGCTTTAGTTTCTAATATAATTTACACTTTTAAAAAGAGGACATTACACTCTTGTAAATGCTTTGCTTCTCTGAAATCATATGCACCATCTCATTTTATTTTTACAATCCTGGAAGGTACATAAAGCAGTCCTCATTACATTTTTATCTTCAAGGCAACCAAGGTACTCTGAATCTAAAATAACTTTCCTGGAGGGAGGTCACAAAGATAGTTTGGGAACCTGCATCTAATCTCACCACAAAATTCTTTAGATTGAAATTATTTTTGTAGCTTTTCACAGACCTCCAAGTCTAGCCTATAAGCTATTTTCTAGCTACTCAAGACTACTCAAGACTTTGCTTTATTTATAATTTAATTGACTTTTAATTAAAGCACAAATGAAACCAATAACTTAAACAGAATTTTGGCAATAAATATTTATTAGAAGCTGGGGCAGGGAGGAAAAGAAAAAGAGTAAGGGGGGAAAGTGAGAGAAGAGGAGGAGGAAGGAAAAAGGGAAAAGTCTTTAATATCATCTTCTATTGGGGAAAGTAATTAATAATCCTTCCAAAGTATCATGACACTCCATATTCCAGCTTCAAGACTTAGAAAATAAGATGGTGACTGATTAAGTACAAACTCAAATTTTTGTTCTGTATTTTTTAAAAGAGTACTAGAGATGAAGGACATGATGACAATAGCAACCTCAGACCTCAGAAAACAACCTATATTCTACTTTCACAAAAGTAATATCAGAAGCAGAGTTAAAAACCTGCATAAAGAGCCTTAGAATTACCTTGAATTACTTCTAAAGATCAACTAAACATGAAACTTTTATTAGGTTTTGGAGATATGAAGATAAAAAATTACAATATTAAAATATAGCAAGTATTGTCTCTACAACATAAATACAATCACATGGAGTTATCAATAATAATTACATGATATTGGGATCCTGAAAAAACTACATTACAACTCTAATTTTTTGACAACTCAATAACTGCTTATTATAAAAACTAGGACTCCTTCCTGACAGGTAATTAGAAGTATTTATCTACTTACTCAAAGACCTCTGATGTATCACCAGCACTCCACCTCTTTCCATTTCAAGGTTAGTGTAGTATACGCATATTACCTTGTTAGTAAAGCTAATCAGTAGGCTATGGGGTATTAAAGGTAGGAAATAAGTTGCTCTATCAGCCAATATCAAAATTTTAGTTAGAATATCCAAGTATCAGCCTAGTCATCTCTAAGTAGTTTTTTTTTTTAAAATACTCAAATTTTATCTAATAATGCAGGACAGTTTAATACTAGTAGTGTTGGCTTCCACCAACAAAGAGTTTTGTTGTTGTTGTTGTTCAATTTTTGCCAACAAAAATACTAAAGGAATACCAAAACTGATCCATATTACTCTTTCCAGAAAGAAAGAGGCAGTTCCCAGGAAATTAGACTTGCCTCTCAGAGGAGTCAACCTGCCCAAACTCAAGAAAAAGAAAACTAAGAATATTTTTTGTAAGAATGACAGAGTAGGACCTTTTGGAGAGGCAGAAAATGAGATTCAAATAAATCCGAAATAAAATACTGCAAATATGCCAAAATACTATCTGTATTGTCATTGTACTAATTTTTACTAAATGAATGCACGGAATTAACATCTTAATAATTTAACATATTATACACAGATACACAGAAATAACCGATTCTGCTTGATACAGAATTCTAGCATTTTTCATATTTCTTGAATGTCTTAATAACAACAAACTCTAAACTAGGCAGAAGACCCCATATTCCTAAAAGTATCCACCCACTTCATTCTCATCCTTTTGTTGAGAACATTCTTTAAGAAAGGGAAGTACTAATTTGGAAACCAAGTTTTCCCAAAACACTTTGAGTTGAAATAAAATCGCCTTTAATGGCAGAAACAAGCTTTTAAGGAGATATACGCATATTTGAAAGCCCAATGTTGTTACCAGTTCTGTAGCTTATGAACTTTCTTTTCCAGCCTAATGATGTACCTCTGACACATGGACCAGAGCTCGTCCACTCAAAGGGAAGAGGAGTGGGCATTCCTCCTCCTAAATAAGTTCGGGCATGAAGGTTAAAAGAGGTGCAAGGGAACTTCAAATGTTTCAAGGAACCCTCTTCAAGAAGTGCCCTACTCGGCTCCCGTTCCACTCGCCAGACTTAGGGCAGCCTGGAATTAGGAAGACCAGCTAATGCTTGGGACAGGTTCTTGGCCTTTCCTGGCCCAGCCCAGCGAAGGAGCCCCATCTCTCGCCCTCACCTCAGCTTTCCCCCACTGCTCTGGCCCGCACAGCACCCAAGCCGGCCTTCTTCCCACTATCAGCCCCAGCTGGCCACACCCCAGGCCTCTCCTTTATCTGGGCCTCCCGCCCCGGCCCCGCCGGCCTCCCTCCACCCCAACCCCAGCTTCACCCCGCTCAGGTGCAGGGAGCCCGCCCCGGAGCGCAGCGAAGGGGTACTCCATCGCTGGCTGTTGCAGCAGGAAGCGAAGATGCTTACACGGTAGATGCGGCGTCTCCCTTCCCCCCCAAGGCTCCGCCCCCCCTTTCCTCCTCCCTACCAATCCGCAATCTTTCCTGGGGGCCGACTCCGCCCCCTCCTCCCTGCCCACACGACGTTCGGATCAGATGCTCAGGCAGAAAGAGTCCAGCCCAGAGAGTGTCGTCTGGGACCACTTGGCCAAAGCTAGGCCTCCTCAGCCTTTTTTGAGGAAGCCAGGATCACGGCGCACTTGAGCGTCACGCGTGTGGGTCACTGGATGCGTGCTTGGTGTCCTGGGCACCAGACGGGTGCTGGTTGGGCCGCGGTTACCGTATGTGTTCGACACCGTGAGCACTCTTAATGGGTTACAGTGCTCGGCGTTCTCGTGACCCGGACTTTGACTTATGTAGCGCTGATCAGTGGGTGAGAGCGAAGACGCCGGTGTCAGACTTGCAGGACTCCGACCATAGCTAGGCATATTCCCGTAGAAAAATTGCTAACTTCTTCAGGCGTCAGACCTCTGGTGTGTAAAATGGAGTTAATAATAGCAGTACCCACTTCACATACTTTTTTTTTAAGATTATGTAAAACAGTTCATGAAAAGCGGTTGGCAGAGTGCCTGACCCAGAGTTAGTGATGTTGGCTCTAAGCTTTTCATTCAGGTTTTGAGTTGCAGATGCTAAGGCTAGCTGGATCGTCACTTTGGTTCGGTAGAAAACATACCAAAACCTGCTGACTGAAATTGTGGGGCTTGGCAGAGGAGCACAGAAAGGAAAGAAATATAAAGGGAGGTTCTATTTTAATTCAATTCTGGGGATTCTTTTCCTCAGAGAGTTTTGGCAAATCCTCATTCAAGCTTTCTTTGAGATGATCTTTTCAGCTGCTAGAGAGTACCACAGAAATCTGTCCTAGTACAAAACCTGGTCACAACCCTCAACTGGGCCCTTCAGCAATCATTCTAGAGAGTATATTCAGCTTCCCCTTGTCATTCTTCATTACTGCGGTCACACACACACACACACACACACACACACATTACCTTGACTAGCATTCTCTAGAGAATCTTATCTAACCAAGTGAACAAGCCAAGGTTACTTTGGGTGCAATCCTTAACAACCTAACCTCCCCTGCCACAGCTTTTTCCTGCATCCACATATCCACTTCTACCCTGGCCTACCTGGATCCCTCCTCTCTGGTAGAGAGAGGTCTGCTCTTTCCCAGTTCAATCCTCCTGGCACCCAATCTACTCTCCTGTTCCTGGTATCTTGCACTGTATCTTCAACCAATCTTTTCCCAGTGACTCTTTGTTCTCAGCCTATGAACATGCTCAAGTCTCTGCCTTCTAGGAAGAAAAACAAAAAAAACTTTCTTAAATCAGTCCACCATATATTAATATTTCATAAACCTAAAATAAAGTACAAAATAGACCCAGAGAGCATATGAATAAAGTAGTCATTCTAGACAAGAACACCTTAATGTATATAGAAACTCCATGTATGATTAAAAAAATAATAATAAAACATCTATTCAACAAACTGTTTTTCCGCAGCATAGGGGTGCTTTACCACTGAGTTACATCCCCAGTCTTTTAATGTTTTTTTTTTTTTTTAATTCTGAGATAGGAGCTCACTAAGTTGCCCAGGCTGGACTCATTTTCCATCCTTCCACCTCAGCCTCCCAAATAACTAGAATTCTAGGCATGTGCCTCCAGACCCTGTAACAAACATTTTGGAGTCACCAACAATGTGTGTTGTTAAGTAGGCACTACTCTAGGGATCAAACTATGAACATGATTATAGTCCATGACCTCAATAAGTTTTTCAGTCCAATATCTGTATTCACTTACAGTTTAATCTGTGGGGAAAAAAAGATGAAAAACTGGTTACCATTTGGTGGTGGGGAGAGAAATCAGTTTAGATTCTGACCTCATACTAAACATCCAAAGTCATTCCAGATGAATTTTATCTGTAGAGAGATGATTTGTGTAAATATCCTCCCAGAAAACTCATCTGAGCCTCCATTTATAATTCTTGATAAATTGACTATTGGTATAGTACTATATTTATATTTCTCCCCATATATTAGTTGCATTTTGCTGAAAATACCTTTTTCTTTATATTGATTACTATCAATATGGATGCTAATCAATTTTCTGTGCCTGACTCATTCCACTTAATGTCCTCCAGGTTCATCTTTATTATCACAAAGATTTTTTTAAGACTCACTGATATTCCATTATGCATATATACCACATTTTTTCTTTATCCATCCCTGCCTGATGAACACTTGGATTGATATCAATTTGGGTCATTGTAAATCATGCTACAGTTAACATAGGAATGCAGATATATCTTTGATACACTGATTTCATATACCCCAAAGTGGGGTTGCTGAATCATATGGTAGTTCTATGTTAAATTTTTTGAAGTACTTCCATACTGTTTTCCATAATGAGTGTACTAATTTGCATTCACATTAGTAATATGCAAGCTTCCCTTTTTTACTCATACTCTGCAATGCTTCTTATCTTTTGATAATAGTCATTCTAACAGGTGCAAGGTGGTATCTCTCACTGTGGTTATAATTTGTATTTTTTCTGATAGCTAGTTATATTGAGCATTTTTTAAAAGATTTTATTAGTTGTCAACAACTAATAAAGGGACATCAATGTCCCTTTATTTATTTTTATGTGGTGCTGAGAATCAAACCTAGTGCCTCACACATGATAGGCAAGTGCTCTACCACTGAGCCACATCCCCAGCCCCAATATTGAGCATTTTTTCATATCTATGGGCCATTTGTATGCTATCTTAGGAAAATTCTATTCACATACATTCCCCATTTTATAGTTGTGTTTTTCATTTTTTTATTATTAAGTTGTTTAAGTTCCTTGTATATTTTGGATAATAGCACCTTATTGGATGCAAGGTTGCAAATATCCTCTCATTCCGTAGCTTGTCTTTTTGTTCTGTTGATTGTTTGCCTAGCTTCGCAGAAGCATTTTGGTTTCATATGTTGCTCATTTGTCTATGTTGCTTTTGTTGCCTAAACTTTGGGGTCATAACCAAAAAAAATATTGCCCAGGCCAATGACATGGACCTTTTCCCATACATTTACTGCTAGTAGTTTTACATTTTCAGATCTTATATTTGGATATTTAATCCACTTGGCCTACTTTCATTCTTGTGCATATGGACCTCCAGTTTTCCCAATACCATTTATTGAAGACACTGCCCTTTTCCCATAGTGTGTTCTTGGCAACTTTCTGAATAACCCATTTACCATAAATAATACTAAACATCCAAAGTCATATATTTCTGGTCTACCTATTCTGTTCCATTGGTCTTGTGTCTGCTCCTTTGCCAGTATTATGCTGTTTTGTTACTGCAACTCTGTACTGTATTTTGAAGTCAGGTAGTGTGAAGCTTCCAGTTTTGTTCTTTTTGCTCAAGATGACTGGCTATTCAGAGCCTTTTTGGTTCCATGTTCAATACAAATTTTAGCATTGCTTTGTTTTTCTATTTTTGTTTTTTAAAAAAAGTCATCAAAATTTTGACTGATATAGATTGACTCTATAGATCACTTTAAGTAATATGCACATTTTAACAATATTAAAATCTTTCAATCCATGAACATGGAATGTCTTTCCATTTATTTGTGTCTTTTTTAATTTCTTTCATCAATGTTTTGTAGTTTTCAGTGTGCAGGCCCTTCATCTTCTTAAGTAAATTCATTCCTAAGTATTTAATTTTTTGTAGCTGTCATAAATGAGACTATTTAAATTTTCTTTTCAGGAGGGTTTGTTGTTAGTAAATAGAAATGCTAATGATCATTGTATGTTGATGTATCCTACAATATTGTCAAATTTGTTCATAATTCCTAACAGTTTTTTTATGTCATCTTTAGGGTTTTCTACATGTAAAATCAAGTCATCTGCAAAGAAGGACAATTTAAGTCTTCATTTCCAATTTGGGTGCCTTTTATTCCTTTTTCTTGCCTAATTGCTCTATCATATTATGTTGAATAGAAGTGGCAAGAGTAGGCATTCTTGCCTGATCTTAGAAGAAAAGCTTAGAACTTTCCACCATTGAGTATGATGTCAACTGTTGTTTGTCATTGAAAGCACTTCCTAATTTTTGACCAGTAGGCTTATCTTGAACTTCCCTGTCCAGTGGCCTGGAGTCAGTCAGTTCTGTACAAAGAGCTCTAACTCACTTCAATAGGTAATGCAAAGATGTTTTTGTTGGTTTTTTGCAGTACTAGGGGTTGAACCTGGAGCCTTGTGCATGCCGGGGAAGTGCAATCATTGAGCTACATCCCCAGCTCTATTTATAATATTTATTTGTTTGTTTGTTTGTTTGTTTGGGGGAGGGCTGAGAAAGGAGAATTGCAAGTTCAAACCCAGCCTCAGCAAAAAACAAGGCACTAAGCAATTCAATGGGACCCTGTCTCTTTTTATTTTTTTAAATTTTGAGATAGGGTCCCCATAAATTGCAGAGACTGATCTCAAACTTGGGATCCTCCTTCCTCAGCCTCCCAAGTCACTGGGATCACAGGCATGCACCATGGCACCTAGCTGCAAAGATGTTTTTTAAAATTATGAAATTCAGTTCTGGCTAGGATATAATAAAATTAGCTCCCTTTTACCCTTTATATAACTATATAAATTGTTATATCCCTTCTATAGAATGATTTGGTAGATCTAACAAGCCTTAAAAATTCCTTTATCCATTCATTCCAATTCTAGCAATGTAGCCTAAAGAAATGATTCAACTGTTTTTAAAAAGGTAAGTTAAAGATATCTGTCATAGTTATTTAAACAATAAAATGAAGAAATAAAAGGAAACAACACAACTAACATAAATGACAAGAAATTAAGATGATCTAATCTGTTCTAACCAAGACAAATGATATGTAAGTAATATAGGTAACAGAAAATTATGTTTACTAAAATTTTATAAAGCATTTTGAATAGAAGTGGCACAATCAACTTCCTTGAAAAGTTTTTTGTGTCTCCTTTTTTATACCTCCCATTCATACTTTAAACTCTTTTATTATGATTTCTATCAAAATCACTCTTAGAATCATTCTACTAAATGTGCATTCATGAGGTCCTTCTGCTTGCCAAAATTATTCTCAGATTGTCTTTCTTATCTCTTTGTGGTATTTCCTGCTTTTTGAAAACATTGCGTGACATGAAAACTCTGCTGATTCTCTTACTGCCCCCCAGATTTTTCTTCCCATTTACTTTGGGAACTCCTTTTCTTCTATATGGCCCTTAAAAATGTGAGTATTCCTCACAGTTCTCACTGAGATAGGCTTTCTTCTGATTCTGTACTCCTGAATGATCTCATATGCTGTTTTCAGCTATTATCAGTATATGCTAAAGATTACCAGATTTCCTTCCCTCTTCAACTCAGACATCCCTCCTGAACTCCAGATACAGATGACTGCCTCCTAGACATCAACATGTTTCTGTCCCACAGGCATTTCAAATTCAAGAAACTTTAAACTTAACTCATTATATTGGTCATCAAATCTGTAACTCTATCTTTATTTCTTCCTTGTTGAAGGGTATCCTGTCACCCAAACTCTAAATCAGGAAGTCACCTTCACTGTTGTCTCTCCCTTAATCTTCATGAATAAGCAGTGATCAAGCCCTACTCATATTCAGATTCTCTAAGATCAGCAAAATGAAAAAATAACAACTTTTGAATATTTACGAGAATCTCATTATCTTAATGATAGTCTCATAACCAAATCCTAACAGAGATTTCATGACCCAGATTTCAGTTTGTATTTATGACAGTATTTGGCGTTAGATATTATTAAAATATTTAGATTCTTTTATTGACCAAATGAAAGGCAAATGATGTCAAAGTATGCAATATTAACCAAATTGGGGAAAGTGGTGGGTTAAATTAATCATAATGTGGCATCCAATAGAATAGGCCAGTTCAATTCAAAAGAGCCTGCATGTAAGCAGGGAGCTTCATATTCACATTTCTATCAGCAATCTAATTTCAGTCAAACATCCATTGTTAAATTTAATTCATTTTATTAATGGTAATTTATTGTTTCATAGTTTTATTTATAACCATTTTGTCTATAGATTTATTATTTTAAAGTTGTGTAAGAATTATCAGCATATGGTGCACTACATTTAATTTTTTCAATATATATTTAATAATATTTTATTGTAAGTCAAACTGAAATCTACAAGAAAATAATATTTAAAGTCAACCTGAAATCTACTCATTCCTATATTAGTGGCCTAAGAAACACTGTTTTATGAGATTCCCATGTCATCTTTCCTATCACATTGTCTTTGAGACAAATTTGCAGCCCTTCTCTAGCAAATGTTTATGATTTAATGGAATATTTTTATGATTAAACTCACCGTGGTTTTGAATAATATCCTATATTTATTTTATTTTTAGCTCATTTTTCTCATATATTACCAACATTTTTTAGATACCTTTATTTTTATTTATTTATTTTAAAGAGAGAGAGAGAGAGAGAGAGAGAGAGGATTTTTTAATATTTATTTTTCAGTTTTCGGTGGACACAACATTTAATTTTTTTTTATGTGGTGCTGAGGATGAACCCAGGGCCCCGCGCATGCCAGGCGAGCACATTACCGCTTGAGCCACATCCCCATCCCTGTTTATTTTTATGTGGTGCTGAGGATGGAACCCAGGGCTTCATGCGCGAGAAGCAAGCACTCTACCACTAAGCCACAACCCCAGCCCATTACCAACATTTTTTATGAAACTATATTTTAGGTAACTTGAAGGATGCCCTGAATAAGAATGGGTATGATTGCTTACTTTTAATAATCAGCAAGGGATAATAAACCACGTGAACCAGATGTGATATGGAGTAAAATTTACAATCTCAGGTGACCAAAGACCTGAGATTTGAGATGCAGATACACCCTTACACTCTTCTATAACCATTTTTTCAGGAATAAGTAGACGTGGATGCTAATATCCGTTAATCCATATTAAAAACTAATAAATTGGCTGGGTTTTTGCTTTCTTCTCCCTTTTCTTGTGGGAAAAATGCTAGTGCCCTCTAGCGTCCAAAATGCACCTTGAACATTTTTCCCTGCTTGTCAATTATAATCCAATGAAAGATTATTTTAAAAAATAAAATTTCTAACATTGACTCTTGATCATGCTATTATCCTACAAATAGCAATATAAAATACTGTTTTCCCATGTTTCTAGACTAAGAAATACACATACAAAAATGAATCTCTGGAGGAAATGGAATTTTTAAAAAAATCCACTGTTTTCTAAGGCTTCACATCTTTAGAGCAGCTACCTTGGAACCCGGATAATCATCTTTTTCATTATGTTTTAATGCAAATTGTAAATGCGGCTTATTATAGTATATGGTAATAACTGAAATTATAGGTGCATAAAACCCTAAAGATCTCGTTATTGGTTGTGGTGGAAATTATTTACTGAGGCAGGAAGGGTTGCTTTTATATCTGTTGCATCCTTTGCATTCTGGCATCCCCAAAGCAACCCCATGTTGGCTGGAACACTCTCCTTCCAAAGGCACATTACAATCTACAGACCAACCGGCAGCAGCGGGTAGGGAACCCGCCAAGGTGCTGGTCTGGGTGCCTTTACTGCGGACCTGAAAACACGCTTCACAGTGCTCAAGATTGGTACATGGCTGGGCTGCTGCAGCCTCAGCGCGGCCAGCTCCCCGGCCTGCAGGTGGCATTCACGTTCCTCGGCAGCTGGGCTTGGAGAGGAATCCCAGCTGCAAGGAAGCCCCTTCCCCCGCCAGGAGGACACGGAGGTCGCCCCAAGTACTGAGCCCCAGCTTATCTGGGCCCGCCCCTAGGCCCTGGCCCCGCCCAACCCGAGGAGCTGGCAGGCGGCGATTGGAGACAGGGGCGGGGCCCCCGGGAGGTGAGCTGAGGAGGTGGGGCTTGGGAGGGGACAAAAGCCGGGAAGAGGAAAAGCCCTGACCCGCCCACTGGTCCCTGGATCTGTACAGAGGTGGTGTCACAGGCTGAAACAGCTGGGCCCAGTGAGGATTACCTGTGTGTGAGTGTGAGTTTGAGCTTGTGAATAACTGTGGCGCCTCCGGCTGCTCGCCAACGTACCTTCCCCTGCAGGTAACCTCAGGCTTTGAGGGGCGGCCCAGGTGCCTGGCTGCTGTGGGAGGCTTTAATTCATAAAAGGCTGGAATGTGGAAAAGAAAGAAAGCTCGGCTATGGAGGGAGGAACTTAGCGGCAAGGCCTAAGTTCAAGTAGGGACAAATCCAGGTATTCAGCATGGGAAAGGGAAAAAAGGAAGAAAAGGGTGCTGGAGGTAGGGAAACCTGCTCTCCGGCATGGGAGAAATAAATTGGGCGCTGAGGAAGTTGGATGCAGTGACAAGTGGAAGACCAGATCTGCATACGGAAAGGAAAATCTTGCTGTAGGAGGTTTCAAAGATGCTTAGAAGACCGTCTTGGATATAATAGGAAGAAAACATGCGACAGTGGGGAACTGGGTGCAAAGAAGGGTGTAAACTGAGGACTTGGGCGTGGACAGCGAACTCAGGCTGCGAGGGACTGGCAGTGGCACATAGGCTGCGTCCGCCTGGGGGCGCGAGGGGGCGGAGCTCTGGTTTGAATTCGAAGACGGTTCCCTAGGACACCCCGGGGCGCGGTGGGGGTCGGGAAAGCAATCCTCCCTTGAGACGGGATTTCAAGTTCTAGGAGGGCGTTACTCCGCCAGCTCCAAGTGTCTGGGTGTTAAGGTCCGGGCACCAGATAGGGAACATCAAGAGTGGAAATCTGGAAAAAGGAACCCGTCCAGATTCCGTTGGAGCCCTCTTGCACAACGTCCACAGGGACATCTGCAAGCTCACAGCGTCACCGAGGACTTACAAACCCCTAGGCCAGCTAACAGACTACGGACCAGGGACACACCTCGGACGCACCCTCAGATGTGTGCACGTAGAAAGATTTGTACTCCCTCGACCTTTATTTGGAAGGTGGACGTGGACCCAAAGCTGCCCTTTGCTCCTCTGGATACTCAGCACTGTACTTTAAACCAGATAAATCAGGCAGCCTGACTGGTATTAAAAACAGCTAAATCCACCTGACGTGTGTGTGTGTGTGTGTGTGTGTGTGTGTGTGTGTGTGTTTTAAGACTTTCTATTCCCGGTTTTGTTGTGTTTTAGGAGATAAACTGCAGTTGAGTCCACAAGATTGAGAGGAGTTGGTGTGACTAGAAGTCCGTTCACTGTAAAGGTGAGAATTCATAATTTCTCTTCTTCTGTACTTTCTTTGATGTGGCGATCCTGCCTTTAATTAGTTTTGAGGGCAAGCTAAGATACTGCAATGGAATGAGTCAAGAATATTTCCAATGATAAATTGAAACCGCTTTATTTCTTTTAGCCTAGCGTCTTCTCTGATCTGCAAGAGACTATATTTGGCCAGCAATTATTGTAGTTCTTAAACATAGCCTTTAAAAATTGGCTAAAAATTTGAGGTTAACAAAAATAAAATAGAGCAAGTGGCTCTTTTTACTTGAACTACCCTGTATTATTATTCCAAGTTTGTTTTCTGGAATTACACTAGTATGTCAGGAGATTGGAATTCAACTACCTTCAGATTCAATAAATGAACTGGTGGCTGTTCATTTATTGGGCTTGAAACAGCCCTTCTTTCAGAAGTTGGGGTTGGATGGAGACAGAAAACCAGAGAGGTATAAGAATTCAGTGAATCCAGTGAGATCTAAAGCCCAGGGCATTAAAATCAAATCCAGAAGAAACACACTAATGCCTTACATTGTAGTAACAATAATTCTTTGTTGTTGTTGTTGTTGAAAGATGGTAAAAATTTAATAGATAATTAATGCAGGGAAAACTTAAAATGTTCAGTAATGCATTATAACACATAGAAAAATTATTGCAGAGAGTATGTTTGCATTCACTGAGAAGGAAACTAAAAAAAAAAAAACTGTTACTTAGTTTTGACATTTTAAGTACAGAGTCTGATCTATTAACTGTATTTGCCATTAAGGAAAAATAGCCCAGTCTTAACTATTGCATAATACTGTGTAAGAACATGGCCATGAAAATGTACTATCAAAACCAAGATAAGCTTGCCGCTGCTTTTATTTGTTATGTTTTAAAGCAAAGACAGGTATGAAAGTAGGATTAAGCATGACAGATTCATACACTTAAAGCTATACTATAAAATGTTCTTGAAATTACTGATAGAAGTAATTAACTCATCAACAAGTTTGCTCATTTCTTTTATTCTAGTTGAGTTCTAAGTTCCCTGGTAAGATATAGGGAGCCTCCTGAATACTAATAAGCAGGAATCTAGAACTACAAATTTGAGAAGTGAAAGTGCACCTGGAGTTGGGATTATATCCTTATTTATCACAAGAAACTAAGGTTTACAGCTTATTAAGTATTATAATTTTTTATTTAAAGGCCAGAATGCTTTAGCTCAACTGTTCAAGAGAGACTGTTTTTCAGCTTCTGATCTAATCTTCTTATTTATTTTTGTATTTTTTTTTTTTTCAATTGATTTCTCCTGACTTTTCAGTCCTCACTCTAACTTAAGGGGTTAAAAGTAATTTGCAGTTGTGTTGCTGGGCAAACTTTCTATTAAAGTGTCATGAGAAGGAACAGATTCTTTTAGCAGGCTCAAGGCCTGTGTCTCTTCGGGAATAAGCGTAAACCATGGTCTTCTTTGAAGGCTCACAGTTTCATTTCTTCCAAAGGATCCAGCTTTGTTCTTTATGGGATTAGATTAATTGGTATTTTGTACCCCCCATGGCCCATTTTTTAAAGGGCCATGCCTCCCTAAAACAATGCTGTTTCCCCCATCCCACCCACTAGTAGTTTATCCTCGCCTGTGAAGGGCCAGAGGAACCATGGAGGAGTTAGGATACTGAAGAACAAGACAGGGACATGCTTGGGTCCTGGGCAGGGGACCTTTCCTACTCAGATTTCTCTAATTGAGAAGTCACTTTTGTATTTAGCTTCACATCTCTGAAGCCTGTGTTGTCTCTAGGAAAGCAGAGTTCTACCAGGAATTCTTTATCTTGCACAGTTCCACCAGGAATTCTTTGTCTTGCACTTCTGAAGTTATCTGGAATATGGGTCATAAGAACCAGTTGAATCTCCTCAATGGTAGTTATTTTCACCAAAATATCCTTTTAGGAGAAATACTAGCACCTGCTGTTCTGCTCATCTTATGGGCCCAATAAAATGAGGAATTGAATTGGATAAATATGTTCAAATAGGATGATATTGTGAAAATAATCTCATTTCATAAGACAAACCAATAGTTGAGAATAGTGATTGCATTATTAAGGACATGTACAAGGTCAGACACCCCTACCCTTTAGCAAGGTGGCCTTGGGCAAAGCTAGTTTTCTCTAAAGGTAAAATGATTAAAAAATTTCCATCTTATAGGGCTAATAGGGCTGACACAAACCACATATAAAGAACACAACACAATGCTTTATACAGAGAAAATTCTCGATTCTGATGGTAAATATAATTGTTATTTGCTTTGCATGTAATAACTATTATGAACTGTTCTTTTAGTAGTCACGAGATTGTTTATATTTCATTTCCACTTTATAATGAAATAATGACAAGGCATATATCCAATCTGTTCTTCTTTTTAGATTTATTGAAGTAAAAATGTCCCAAAAAATCCATGGTGGTTCTGTGGTAGAGATGCAAGGAGATGAAATGACACGAATCATTTGGGAACTGATTAAAAAAAAAAAACTCATTTTTCCTTATGTGGAATTGGATCTGCATAGGTAAATGAATTATTCGTCCATGAAGCTAGCAGATTCAGAAAGTTTAATCTAAGTTATTTCAGGGTGCAATTGGCTTTTAAAAATAGATGTAGCCATGTTTTGTGAACAGGCTTAAATATACCTAATGAACCTTCTAATTTAACATTCTAGTAGAAAAACTGGATTTATCATTATCTAGAACTCAAGAATCATAAGGGGAACAAATTTTGAGGGCTTTCTTACCTTGATTCCAGTGATGGTTTTATTTGTAATAAATCAGTGCCCACGAGTAGCACAATGTATTACTTGTGGAAGAGAAAAAAAACGAGAGGATGTAAAAAATAGTAAAGTAAATTTTATCCTTTCAATCTCAATTTTCTATCATTCTCTTAATCAGTCAGTGGATGTTTCCTTTTCATTCTTGACCTTTCACTCTTTCATACAGCTGCTGCACTGAAAGAAACCTCATGGTTCTCTGAGACACCCACCTCAAGCCCCAGTTCCCTTAGGTCATCTTTGTCTCTTTGCCCCGTCTTTACAGTGTTTGGGGGCAGATGTGAAAGTATGTTCGTAATTCTCTCATTTTTTCCTTGTGTCTTTTATAAGCAGCTCTTGTTTTTGAGCATTCAAACTAAGTAGAGGCAGAATGTTTAAAAAGGTGAAGTGGCTAAAGCCTGGTAGAGTACAATATAGAGCAACACGTTTCAGACAAATTGTTGGCAACAATTAAGTGTCTGCCTCCATCCAGAAGTATTCAGAATGTGTCCCGAGGACCCGTTAACTTGCTTTGGTTTAGACTTTCAGTTCTCATGCTATCATTAGACGCCCTTTTTAATTGTTCTAAAATTAAGGTGCTGATAATGTCTGTATTGCAGCCACCATGTGGTGTAAAGACTGTGCTTGTAGGAGTCCACAAAACATACAGGGAACAGAGCATAAAAACAGTTTCCAAGTGGGTTAAAGAAGCATTTCACAAACTCTCTCCTTTTTCAGAACTTTGCATGACATTATGTGAACTTGCAGGGGTTTACAGGGTCCAGAATAATAATGCTAGCCTCTTTAGTATAGACTCATAAGGCCTTTTAAAGGGGTGTCTTTATGCCTAGGCAGAAAAAAAAGTCAGTGGCTACAAACTAAAGAATTCTTGCAAGTTCAAATAAGTTTTAAGTTGTTCCAAAATTGCTGTTATTTCTGCTTCTTTTTGAAAGAAGTGTAGTGATTGATTGTTTTTGATTTTGTTTTTTGATTTTTGATTTTGTTTTTGTTGTTGTTGTTTTTATGAAGACTCAGTAGTGGTCCTGGCTATTTATTTCTTCTTTTCTTTTAGAAATGTTAAGGGAAGCAGGAAATCCACTAATTTTCTGGTAGATTCTTCTGATGAGAATCATACTTAGGAACATGAAAACTGTGGCCATCCATCTTGTGGAGTTGGGATTAGACGTTGTCTATATTCAGCATTTTCTATGCAGGAAGATAAGAAAGTATGTGGCTTTGTTAGATTTATGTGAATTATCTAAAGTTGAAGCATTAGACATTTTTTTTATTTGCGAATCAATCAAGATTGCTATTTCTGTGTTTGCATCAGCAGCTGGGATATCTAAGGAAAGAAGATGTGAAAACTAAGAACAGAAATCTAGAGACTATTTGGTTTAGCAATTTTTGAGAGCTGAAAAACTTTAAATTCTTAGAGAACAAAATAAGTTATTCTATTATTTTGTTTTTACTACTTTCCATAAAATCATGTTTTTGTGTTCCATGAACAGCCAACATTCATTCAGCTCTGCATGACCTGCAGTATGGGTGTTGGTGTACGTTGAGCTAAAACTTTCTGGTGCATATGAAACTGTTGATGGGTTCTACTACTTATCCAATAAACTGCAGGCTTGTTTCCAGAACATAGAGACTTGCCCAAGAATTAGGGGAAGGTTCACCTTATGACTAACTGGCATAAATGAAGCAGTCATTAGTATTTTTTGCACAACAGTAATCTCTATACCCTTCACCACTTTAATGTCAGAATACAAAACATCCTTTAAGCCTTCCAACCCTTTATTTTTCAAGCACAATATTTACTAAGGGAAAATTAGGTAGTGCTTAGGTTTAACTTGTATGCTAATTATATAGAGGGAAGCCATGCCAAAGGGTTGTTCATGTGTTGTTATTGCCTCAAGATGGTGAAAAATAGGGGGCAATTTGGCAGAGTTCGTTGTTTTCCATTCAATTTCCGGATAGACAGCTGCCCACTAGCCTAGTTCTCTTGACTCTTTACTTCCTTCTTGAATTGTCAGTCATCTTCTATGTTTAGGATACATCAGTGCTAAAACTTGACTGATTTAGGTGTCTTTGAGGCCTTTATGTTCTGCATAGCAACCTCTGCCTGTCACCAGTGGGGTCATGGATTATAACTTATTTATTTTCCTGAAGTATTGATACTTTTTTCCCTTTCTAGCTATGACTTAGGCATAGAGAATCGTGATGCCACCAATGACCAGGTCACCAAGGATGCTGCAGAAGCTATAAAGAAGTATAATGTTGGCATCAAATGTGCTACTATCACCCCTGACGAGAAGAGGGTGAGGAGTTCAAGTTGAAGCAAATGTGGAAATCACCAAATGGCACTATCCGAAATATTCTGGGTGGCACTGTCTTCAGGGAAGCAATTATCTGCAAAAATATCCCACGACTTGTGAGTGGAATGGATAAAACCCATCATCATAGGCCGTCATGCTTATGGGGACCAAGTAAGTCATTTGGGCATAATTTTCCATATATTTTTACATGACCCAGTAATTCTGATTTATATGGGTTTTTATCCTTATCTTTTGGTGTCTACACCCATTAAGCAAAGTTGCAAAATTTAGAAATTCTAATATGTATAGCTGTATATTTACCCACATTTAGGTAGAGGTAAATACAGATAAACTTACTGTAGATACCCATCTCAACACATGATTTTTGCCAAACATGTTTTTTTCTTTCTTTATCCTTTTGTTAGTTATATCACAC
The DNA here is from genome assembly GCF_045843805.1 of Urocitellus parryii. Lineage (NCBI taxonomy): Eukaryota > Metazoa > Chordata > Mammalia > Rodentia > Sciuridae > Urocitellus > Urocitellus parryii. Next base: position 25,888,124 of record NC_135546.1, on the reverse strand, counting down.
AAATGGCCAATTGTTTTTTATTTTTTTTATTTTTTAGTAGTATCATATGATCCAACCAGATCAGTGGTTTTCAATGCTGGCTGCATAATAAGATCCACTTATGAATGATTCATTGGTTTGGTTAGGTTTAGCTTTACCTTTTTGGTTTTTGTCTAATATCTGAGTCCCATCTCCACCAGCTGAAATCTGAATTCAGGCTTTTGAATCAGTTCCACAAGTGATTCTAATGTACAGATAGGGTTGAGAACCACTAAATATGATATTAAACATGATAACTGGCTTAGTATTCAAAAGCAATCTAGTTAGAACATTTTTTCCTACTTGAAAACCAAAAATGGATTCTGTATTTCTATACAAATAGACTCATTGCCAAGTTAAGCAGAAAAGCTGGCAATTAAACAAATTCCAAATTGTGCTGAGGCAGGTTTCAGATTTTCATAGAAAGAAGCTTATGTCTTACAAGAACCTTAAAAACAGGAATTCCCTAATGCTAAAATCCAAAATCCGCACTTCTATGTAGTCATCCCTGTAAACGGTGTGGCCAGGGAAGATATTTCTGGGGACAGGGTTGCCAGCTCAGTCCCCAAGGAGTTGGTTAACTTTGTTCCACCCTGTGGTTCATACTGTCCCTTCATCCTGGCCAGGCCCCACATAGGTACCAGAGTCCCAAGCAAGGATGCATAGGTGGCAGTTCTTACCAATTCAGTCTGTCTTTTTTTTTTTAATTGTAGCATCAGTCATTTGTAATAATGGACATTCTGTTGTTTAAAGTCAAGATTAAAATTTTCAATTGCCAGGTTGATTTGCTGTGTAAATGTGCATAAACCCTATGCAAAGCATTTATAGTGCCTTGATGTCTCAGTTCTTCCTTTTGAGAAATGGAAACAAATCAGCAACCCATAGTGAATGACTTTATATGTCATAAGTGTTCTTTGTAGAATAGATATTTAATCTTTTTCGGTATCTGAATGCTCTTTTACCTACTGTTAGTATTACTATAAACCTATAGGTGTGGCTGGTGCTTGTTAATTCCTAACTCCAAGTCTCCCAATTAACCCAAGTCTTTGAGTAAGTTTCAGGGCATGAATGACTTGCGAACACCTCATGTGTACCAGGCACATTTCTCCACTGGAATGGCTTATGCTCATGAGGGAGGTGAACAGGATTTTGGGGGGGGGGTTCATCAACTGTCACAGCAGCTTCCAGATGATTTTTTTCATGTGGACAAGTGATAACTGGAACGACTGAGCCCTGAAAGTCTAAGTAATGATCCCAAGTCTCTGGACTCAGGATGCATTATTTTCATTATATCACACTGACATCTTTGTAAGATTGATGTGAGAATCAAATGACATCATCTTAAAGCATTTGATACATAGTAAGGACAAAGCGTCAGCTCTATCATCATTTTCAGCACAAGTAGTTTTATAATCCTCCCTGCAGGACAGCTTCCTCAGCCCATGGGCCAGGTCGTATCTCTTCATCACCCTGCAGCATTTTTATTGATTTATAGGTTTATGACTCTTTCTGACATTTGAAAACTCTCTGTCACTTCTCACTTAGTATTGCCTTTATTAGGTTGTTAAGCTTCCTAAAGAAAGTATCTTGTGTTATTCTCTGTGTTCTCTGTATCAGTGCCCATAAAACTGTCACATACATGGTAGCCTTCTAATAAATACTGACTGACTTTTTAATGTGCATTACCACTAACTAGAGGAACTCTGGACTATCTTCGTTTCTATCTCTTTAAAGATCTGCCAGATGTGGTAGCCTGTAATCCCAGCAACTCAGGAAGCTAAGGCAGGAGGATCCCAAGTTCAAGGCCAGCCTCAGCAACTTCGGAGACCCTGTCTCAGAGTAATTAAATAAAAAAGACTGGGAATGTAGTTCAGTGGTTATGCACCCTGAATTCAATCCCTAATAACAACAACAAAAAATGACAAGCTATATTCTCTTGTTTATCTTGGTGTGCTCTTGTGCTCATGTGTGTTTCTCTGTCTCTCTGTCTCTTTCTCAGATATATATATATTTCCTTATAATTCCTATTGGGATATTTTTCTTTTCTTAATACCTTTTTCCTACTTATATAGTACACAGCAACTGATTTTGTCATTCCTGGGCCTGGAAAAGTAGAGATAACCTACACACCAAGTGATGGAACCCAGAAGGTGACATACCTGGTACATAACTTTGAAGGTATGTATGAGTCCATCATAAGCTACATCTTCTTTTTTTAAAAAACAAACGATTTAGAAACATCATTACTGTTTTTTTTCAAAATTAGTATGTGACCGCCTAAAAATATAACCCAATTCTACACTTCTACGGACCAAAAATCTAACTTAAAAAGTAGTTGGTTCCATACCCTCCCATGGCATGAATAAGGCATGAAGGGTTTAGTCACTTAACTGGAAATGCATATAGGCAATGACAAGGAGACATTTATGCATTTGTCTTAAAATATGGAGGGAAGATTTGCAGGAATATCTTATGCACAAATGGTATAAATTAAACATTAATAGCCCCAAATCATCTGTCATGCAATCCTGCCCTTTGCTCTGGTGTGGTTTGTATTTAGAAATGGTTGCATTATTTGCTAAGATTTTCTCCTTGCCCTTCTGGGAATTTATCCTGTGAAAGTGAAACATTTGTTTTTTTGATTTTTCTTCCCTGGCAGCTTCAAAGTTTCATTAAGGCAATCCCACCCAAAAGTTGCTGAAAGTACTCATTGAAACAAACAAATTTAAAAAATTTAAACAAACAAATTTTAAAAAAAGATAACACCTATATATCTTTTTTTTCCCTTACCTCCTTTAAATAATGTCATCTTAATAGAATCTACTTCTGTGAGTTTCAGCACCCTGGGAGTTGGTATGGGTTCAAGTTTCAGTAATAACAGAGTTCAACTAATAAAAGTTGTGAAACATGAATGATTACATGTAGCGTAATTATTTCCACCAATTGCAGTAGGCATGCTCAGTATCCTTCTGGAAATTACAAGAATTTTCATTTCGTATTTAAAATGCAAATCTCTCTCAATAATTATGGGCTGAGTACACCCTTAAGTTCAAAATACATGTTGGAAATTGTTAAAGTACATAAAAAACAAATTCAAAATTATTTGCCCATTTGTGAGTATATTTCTGTCACATTAGCAGGTTTTTTAAAATATATTTTTAGTTGTTGTTAGACTTTTATTTTATTTATTTTTATATGCAGTGTTGAGAATCGAACCCAGTGCCTCACACATGCCAGGCAAGTGTGCTACCGCTGAGCCACAGCCACAGCCCCCATATTAGTAGTTTTTGGTATTTCAGTATCTTTGGGATCCTGAAGACCATATGTTTTTCTTATTTCCGTGGTCCTTCCAAAACAAGTTAGACTATTCTTATCTAGAACTGATTTTCATCCTATCCTGTCCCTTGAAAACTCCTGAACTGTTCAGTTTGGAAGACTGCCAGGGACTTGAAGTCTAGGCTCAGCCAGGGGAGCCAAGAATTGGTATTTTGGTTGTGGAGATTCCTTTAACCTCGTTCCAGCTATCCCACGTTTACTTTCTTTTTTTTTTCTCTCATTGCTCCCTACAGTGGGTGGTGGAGTTGCCATGGGAATGTACAATGAAGACAAGTCAATTGAAGATTTTGCACACAGTTCCTTCCAAATGGCTCTGTCTAAGGGTTGGCCTTTGTATCTGAGCACCAAAAACACTATTCTGAAGAAATATGATGGGTGCTTTAAAGACATCTTTCAGGAGATATATGACAAGTAACTGCCATTCTTTATTCCTTTTTCTTTCTTTTGTTTCCAAGTAAGCTGGCATTTATGGTATAGAATTTGCATTTCCTTATCACTTTGATTCTGTTACAAATCAAGTGAAAATCTTCAATAATCCTTAAATTAGATAAGAGCAAAACTAAGATTTAGCAGGAGTGAAATAAAACCACTCTAAATTGCTTTTGGAAAATAAACATGTTCTAAAACAGGGCCCATCCTTAATTTTTCACAGAGCCAGGATGGTTTAGTATTTGACTAAAGAACCCTGTTAGTGATAGAAAGTTCTGATTTGTCAAATATGTCAGTTTATGAGTCAGGCCCATTTTCTTCTTTCTAAAAATCATTGTAATGATTGAAACTCTACCTTACATGGTCTTTTGAACTTAAGTATAAATTTATAACAACCTCGGGCCCAACAACCTGTGAGGTGAGCCTGTGTTAACTCTTCAGTTCAGATGCAGTTTTTCTGGATAAAAAAAATCTTTCCAAAGGCATTTTGATTCCCTCTTCCAACTATCCATCTGTACTAAGCCTAGAAACTGTCCCATAGTACATCTAGTTTCCTGAATGATATCATGTCATTGGAATATCTTTTATTCCCTTTGTTATATTATTTTTTCTTTTCAGCACCAAGATTGAACCCAAGGGTGCTTTACTAATAACCTATACCCCAGCCCTTTTTATTTTTTATTTTGAGACAAGGTCTTGCTAAGTTGCTGAGGGTCTTGCTAAATTGCTGAGAAGTTGCAATCCTCCTGCCTAAGCCTCCTGGGTTGCTAGAATTATAGGAATAGACCACTATACTCAGCTTCCTTTGCTACATTCTTAAAAGACTCTAAGTCTCAAGAATATGATCAGTACTATATTGAAAATTAGAAATTAAAGCAATAGTTGGGTCAGCCTACTGTATCACACCTTTCCTGCAAGGTGTGACAGGTGGCCAAATTGGGGTTTCATAGCCAGAGAATGCTTGAGCAGAGATTTAGCCTGTGTTAGAGTCCCACATTTGTGCTCCATCTACTGAAAAGGCTGCTCCCTGTCCCCTTCCAAGCCTTTGGGAGAAGCAGATGACAGCCGTGAAAAGCCAACTTCTTTTTTAATTGTTCTAATTTTTCTCTTGTTTCTTAGGCAGTACAAATCCCAATTTAAAACCCAAAAGATCTGGTATGAGCATAGGCTCATCGATGACATGGTGGCTCAAGCTATGAAATCAGAGGGAGGCTTCATCTGGGCCTGTAAAAACTATGATGGTGATGTGCAGTTAGACTCCGTGGCCCAAGGTAAGGAGCCAGAGCAGCAGGTGGAGGTAGATGGAGCCTGCTAGCCCTGAGGTTATTCCATGGTAGATCTATAGTTTGGGAAGAGGGATTTCGTAGTCCTTAGTTGTAAAACTATGAAATGGTAGTGCTACAAAGCACCCAGATCCATCATTCATTTTCTGACGAATAAAGAAATTAAGTTTAGATGGGGAAGTGGATTATTCAAGGTCACAGAGGAAATAAGCAGGGGTTTAACACTGCTGGCTCCAGTCTTAGGTTAAACTCACCTCATCCTTTTTTTTCCTTGAAGTTTTAAAATGTCCAACAGGTAGCCAACTACCTGGTCCAGAAGTCACCCCCTTTTCCTGCATTCATTTTCCCTCCGGTGATATTATGAAAACCAAGTGTACTCAGGCCAGAAGGAGCAATAAAGTGAGTGGCCTGGGTTGTCGGGCAACTGTGAGCAGTATCTCCAGGAGCTCATTCACCTGGCAACAGGTCCTGATCATGCCCCTACTGCCAGCCTTGAATCAGGCTGCTTTGTTACTGTGTGTGTGTGTGTGTGTGTGTGTGTGTATATATATATATATATATATATATATATATATATATATATATATATATATATATATATATTTTAATTTAAGCTTACTGCTTAGCTTTTAACAAAGGGGATTGTACAAAGAAATATTGAGCAAAGAAGTCCAGGGCCATTCACAGAAATTCCAGGAACCAGGTACTTCATGCCAGGGGAATTGGCCAAATCAACAGAAATTCCCCTTTCCCTGTTTTCCTCAGCACCAAGTTGCTGCTCAGTTTCAGTTACTCTTGGTAGCTGTAGGAACTTGATTCTCCCCAGATGAATGTTTGCATAGGCTTTAATTATGTTTATTTTCTCTCAGGAAGTACTACTTTTTCTCTTTGAAAGTTAAACATCTCTAATCAGTTTGAAAATCAGTAGACAAGACCCAAGATTACTTTTATATCAGATAACTGAATTACACAACTCTTTACCACCACCACTCCCACCTCCTCTGTCTCCAGATCCTTGGTGGTTGGTACTAAGTACATACAGAAAGTTGCATTGCTTAGTGGTGACTCCACAGAAGATGAGGAGAGCTATTCCTTGTCATCGGAGTTCTGGGAGAGGGACCCAAAGTTATTCCATGTTTAAAGGTTCTCATGGCAATAAGAAGAGAGTATCAAAAGAAATATTTTAGATGTAAATGACCAGTTATAAGAGTTTAAAGGACTATGAAGCAAGAGATCTGAAGTACCATGGGCCCTGGTAAGAGACCTACTCAAGACCAGAGTCTGGTAGATCAGGTGATCTCAGCTAAATAGATGAAAACCAGCCCAGCTATCTTTTTGTTCATTCTTCTCTAGAGACACAAACTACTTCAGACTCAGGCCATTTCATTTATGTCCTCAGTTTTGACAATGGCATAAGCTTATATCCTAATATTAATAAATAGACAAATTCCCCATGGTAGGGTCCTGAATTCTCTAATCAACTTAATTTGAGTATCTATGAAGCCTCAAAGAAATAAAGGGATATGGAAGAAACTATTAATTCCACACAGAAATTTCTTAACTGGGCTTAAAGATGACCAAAAACTAAAATGAAATTAGAGTAGATCCACTTGATCTCTGCCCACACAAAAGTAGCCATTTGTTTATTTATTGGAAGTTTACATTATTATCTTAATGAGAACTCATAGGTGGTGGCACAAATGGAGAAAGGGTCCCTTGAATTCAAGTGAAAAAGTGTACATTAAAAAAAAATAAGTGAATTAACTTAACTGCTAGAATATGGTTCTCTGAATAGGAAACCATGGAAAAGAATTGTTTTGTTGAGGGTATTACAGAGAACAAGGAAGAGCAATTAGAATGTTCTTGGATCTAACCCATCCTGTATTTATGAGCCTTTTGCCCATCCCCATGAGTTTATAGTAAATTGAAGGCAGGAGACAACTCTTTAATCCTTATTTCCTCAGCATAGCAGAGTATCTGCATATAATAACAACAAGATATTGAGCTCTTACTGTGCAGATATTTTTCTAAGAAATATGAATATATATTCACAAATTATATGTATATTCATCTAATCCCACAACAACACAGTAAAGTAGGTCCTTTTATTATTCTCATTTTATAGGTAGGAAAACTGAGTCACAGCAGATATGAAGTCACAGAATAGGGTGAAAAACAGGCAGTCAGACCCCAAACCCTCCATCATGAAGCAGGTACCAGAGATAAATGAGAAACAGCTCAGCTTCTCCAGATCCTTTGACTCTGAGATCTGGATACTTCATTTTCTGAAAGGCAGAGGAGCTACCAATGACTCCATGTGCTTATGCTTACTTTGCTTACCAAGACCTGACAAGATTGAGTCTTTTGCTCTCAATGCTGAGAGACCAGTCTTCTCGCAGATGGACCAGTACTTAATGCTCTGCCACCTACAGGTTATGGCTCCCTTGGCATGATGACTAGTGTGCTGATTTGTCCAGATGGCAAGACAGTAGAAGCAGAGGCTGCCCATGGGACAGTAACACGCCACTACCACATGTACCAGAAAGGACAGGAGACGTCCACCAATCCTATTGGTAAGATGGTGTCTACTCCTACATCGATTTCTGACAAGAGAGTGTTCTCCAAAGGAGATCTCCAGAGGAACTCAGGCACATTCCTTAGGCTACTCAGTGTTTTGTGTGAAAAGTCATCAGCAAGTAGCTAATGAACTCTACTAATAGGAGCTATTTTAACATGCTTAATAATGTCCTCAAAATGTGCTTTTCTATTTTGTAGAAGAGTATACATTACAGAAAAGAATATTATCAACAAGTGTATCAACTGTCCCTAGAGCAGTGAAGTGTCACTGGAGGCTACACATCTAAAAGTCACATGGATAGATGCCTCCAACAAGGTGTCAAGGTCAGCACTTTAAAAAGAGATAGCAGCCTAAAAAGAGGAAACCAATGTAGACATGTAGACAAAAGATATAGAGACCTTTTCTAAGACAGAAATGCCTTAAACATCAAGCTCTAGTACCATACCATTAAAATGTAGGTGTTTTTTCCCACACTTTTTCTTAGTGCATTATAGTTGCATAATGGTGGGGTTTGTTGTTACATATTGTACGTGCACAAAATATAACAACAAAACTTGGCCAATATCACTTCATAGCACATTCCCCCTCTCTCCTCCCACCACCCCCTGGTCCCTTTCCTCTGGGGTTTGGGGTATTGGGGGGTAGTTTCTATTTGGGAAAGTATTTCCAGCTTTCCTAAAACTTCTGCCCTATATGGATATCATCTAATAAAGCCCACAACCTAAATTTTTTTAAATGTTCTGTTTCGGGGAATTGTGAAATATTTGGGAATTCTTAGACCTGGGATGGCTGTTTCTCTTTTTTAGCTTCCATTTTTGCCTGGACCAGAGGGTTAGCCCACAGGGCAAAGCTGGATAACAATAATGAACTTGGCATCTTTGCATAGGTTTTGGAAGAAGTCTGCATTGAGACCATTGAGGCTGGCTTTATGACCAAGGACTTGGATGCTTGCATTAAAGGTCTACACAAGTAAGTATAAGATGCCCTGAACTCTGTGGTCAGATTGCCATTTACCCTCACCAGCATCAAAACACCAGTGTTTTTTGTAATTATGTAAATTGATATTCATCATCCTTTTTAGGGGTCACTAGACATTATCTATGTAGTGTCAGACAGTAAACATTTCAGATTGTGTATGTGTATGTGTGTGGGGGGGTTCTGGTGATTGAACTCAAGAATGTTCCATCATTGAGCTATATCTTTAGGATTTTTTTTTTTTTTGGCAGGGTCTTACTAAGTTGCCCAGGCTAGCCTTGAATTTGTGATCCTCCTGCCTCAATCTTCTGGTAGCTGGGCTTACAAGCATATGCCACCAAGCCCAGCTACATTTTAACTTGTGGGACATACAGTCTTTTGGGAACTATGCAAATACTAAACTTGGCATCTACTGTTGTGGCAGGAAGGTGGTCATAGATAATACAAAGATGCATAGATACAGCAACTTTCCAATTATACTTTTGTGTACAAAACCAGACTACAGGCTAAATTTATTCTATGGCTGGGCTATAATTTGCTGATCTAGTTAACAATAATTGAATGAACAACTTATTTAACTTTAAGAAAATGATAGTCAATTAGGAAAAAAGGGAACTCAGAGTCTAGCTAATTCCATCCCATTATTTTCTTTAATTTACAAATGAGACAAATAAGTAGCGCAAGTATAAGATGTTCATTGATTACTATCACTTCCTTAAGTTCCACTAACCTTCAGTACAGTGGAACTTACTGTGCATTGATTGCCTTGGGCTTTTCTGAGGACATGGTAACCAGTATTCCATTGCATTAGCTGCTAATCAGATAACTCTCTCAAAGTCAGAGTTAGTTACCAGGACTCATCTTAAGAAATTTTAGAAAAAATTAACACTAATACCAAGTCCCAACTGGTATATCCTCAGAGATTTCAGTACACCCAAATAAAGTGCATATACTCAATCACTGCAAATTTCTTAACTTGAATTTCCATCGAGAATACAATGTTTGAAATGTTCCAATCTATATAGTATATGTAGTATCTATAGGATCTTTGCAGCCTATTTGATGGGCATGTACCAGCAGGATTATGTCAGTTAGTCCATTCTTTTTTTGTTTTTCTTAAATAAAACACTGATAGAAACAAGAGCATTTAAGCTTTTTTAAGAACATGTAACGGTGAATGAGAATGTAGGTAAAGGCATGGCTATACTCTCAACAGGTTTTATTATTTCTAAGAATTAAGGAGTAGGATGAGTCTGCTCTCATTGGATTAGTCTAAACTGAAACTTTTGATAGTTTCAACCTCAAAGCTACATGGCATGGAACCTACTGTGAATGTTTGTGCTTGAGCCTCCACTGCAGGATGCCCAAGACTGGGTCAGCCCTATGAACTGGAAACATAGCCATTGTCTGTATTCTTGTAGCTTGGTAACATTAATCGGTTGACTTCTAGAAATAGATAGAATACTATGTTAAGTAGTGTTTTTAGGAATTTTTTCTCTACCTCCTACAATATTAGAAACAAACTAAATTTCCATCTTTCCTTTTTTCTCTCCTTTTAGCGTACAGCGTTCTGACTACTTGAATACCTTTGAGTTCATGGACAAACTTGGAGAAAACTTGAAGATAATACTAGCTCAAGCCAAACTTTAATTTCATGTCTGGGCTTAGGAGGATAAGTGGTCTTGGTAACTAGGTCCACAAGTTTACATTTTTTTTTGTATCACACTCACAGGTTAAAACAAAATCAATTTTATAATTTGTTTGTAAGCTGGAGTTGATCTTTTCTATAAGTTTACACCCTTTTTCTTATATATACAGTAATTGCCACCTTCCTGAACGTGGCAGGGAACTCTTTTTAAATTGTGTTTTATTTTCTAGAAGCAGCCTAGGAGTTACTTTCATATTCAATGTTATTCCTTCACATGTTCAAATATAAATGACCAAAATCAAGAGTGCTCAAAAGAGTTAACAATAGCCACAGTATTGTTCCCTAAAATCTGTATAATATAGTACTTTACTCCCTTCCCCTATTGTCCATGACTGTGGGCACTGGGAATTTTGGTGTTACAGATGTCCCAGTATGTGAGGTAGCTTCACATTGAACGTGCACATGTCTAGAACAAAGAATGTAAGTGTAACTAAAACATGTTGAAGTCACTGCAGTCATTTTATTTCAAGAGCATAGTGAATGTGTCCAAAGTGCTAAATACTTTTGAGGACACTGGAGAGTTCAGAATGCAAAATAAATACTTCCTAGAGGTTTATCTTCTGTATTTGTCTTTTCTTCCTCCTCCTCTGGCCTGAGGATTTTGCTACCCTAAATAGCATTTTATCCACGTGCAATAATGTAAACTGTACCTTTTTTGGACTTCTCCTGGCCTGTTTCATTTGTTTTATATAAATGTGATTTCTCAGAGGTTGATATTAAACACTATTCTAGTCCAGTCTTCATCTGAACTGTTAATTTTAATTAAAATCAAGTGCTAATCACTCTTTTCTGGGTTTTTATTTATGCTTATGCCCAGCACATTCTGCCTCCTTGCCATAGGGATTTGATCTGGGGTTGGGGGGCGGGGAAAACTCTGCTCTCAAGAATTAACTGGGGGGGAGGGAGGATGGATAAGTAAACAGTGAGAGGTGGATCCCACTACATCGAGAGAAATGAGAATGGCCAAAGGTCATTACTAAAGGAGTAATTAGACAATAGATTCTGTCCATGCACCGCTGAGGAGTTCAGGCATTATCTTAAAGGTTAGTAGGGAGCCAATGAAGCCTTTTAAGAAGGAAGGGACATGATTATATTTTCATTTTTAAAAGTAGCACTTAGGGCAGCTCTTTAAAAAAATAGGTGATGAGGGGTAGAATGGTGGGCACATAGAGAGAGGAAAACCTTCTAGGAGGCTGTTGGATTACTGCAGGCAGGAAACAGTTAAGGCCCAGCTGGAGCAGTGGCACTGAGAACTGGATGAATCCCTTAGATAAGTTGAATGAATGGGTACTGGCAGGGCACATGGGGGCTGAGGGAGAAAAACAAGTCGAGGAGGCTTCCCTAGCTTACCATACTTAGAGAAAGGCTGTCCATATCCTAGCATCTTTGAGAGGGAGGCCCTGTGAGGTTTTGCACTCTCATGCCTTAGAATTCAGTAAGCTGGGGTGGATATCTCTTGGCTATTTCCTGACAAGCTTGGAGTCAGGCCACAGACACTTCCTTAGCATACTGTAAGCCCAATAACACATGGAGTTTTTCAGACTCCTGTGGGGTAGAGCTAACTCAAGATGTACATTTGACCAAGTTTCCTCAGTGCTACCCTTGAGGTACACCCCAGTCTAAGCTCTAGAACCTTGAACAGCCCCACACAGAAGAATATCATTAAGCAGGTAAGGCCCTATGTCTTGGGCAATTTATCTCCAGGCAAACTGAAGTTAGAAGGCAAGGCACATGAGCTCTCTTGAGGGATGAGGGAATGGGATATCCATTCTTCTCATACAATCAACTATGTCACTCAGGCAATAGGAAAAAAAGCATTGCATCCAGATAAAACTATTCAAAAAATAGGCAATAAATGTTTTTATCTCCCATACAGATTTTTTTAAAGTTTTTATAACTATAGTTATGAATAAGATTCTACAAAATTTAGAATTAACATGCCATGATATTTTGTTTGGCTTTGAGAGCATTGTAAACTGGTAAGTTATTTTTTGGCTAGTATTTGTTCCAATATAAAGATATATCAACAAATCAATTTTAACATTAACGCTTCTAAATCTTTTTTGTTTAATAGTATAAATTTGGATTAGAAGGACAAGGACAAGGAACATCAGTTCTTTTACATAATTCTCTACTTGCATTTAATTCTCACTGAAGTCTTAAGAGATTGTACAACTGTTTTTAATTAGAAACCAGAAAATTAGACTGATTAACTTAGAGTTGGCGCTGATATTCCCTTAAAGCCCCTTGATGTCCAAAAAACTGGTGAAACTTAAGTTCCTTCATATTATTGAACCTTTGGCCTTTCAAATTACTTCAACATTTAAAGTTTACATCTAAAAAAATTGTCAAATAAAATATATTTTCACTCTTCTCTTCTAAGCCATCATAACTATTAGAGGACCCAGTTCCCCTTCCACTGATACGATTTGAATTAATTTAAAAAGAAGGACTGGGGATGCAACCTAATGGTACAGAGGTTGCCTAGCTTGCTTGAGGCTTGGGTTTGATCCTCTATTATCCCTTTGCTCTACATAGCAGCCCATGTTTGTTCAGCGTTTCATGGGGAAGGTAAATGGGGCCTTTGATCAAGATTGCAAAATACACTGATAGGCACTAGTGCTCAGGAATCTATAACAGATCAGGCTCTTTCCACCATCTGCCTGTTTCAGGTTTGGGTAAAAGAAGAAAATATCGAATGTTTTCTTTTGCCAACAAATGATAGCATGGGATTGGATGATCTTTAAGTCCCTCCATCACTCACACATCCTGGGAGTTCATGAGTGCTGCTCCATTGGCCACCAGGATCAGCATCTTCCAAAAATACTTAATGTTCTAAAATAATCAGATGAGCAGATGCTGACCAATACCTCCACAGGGTAATGGTTTATTCTGAAACAACTAGAGAGTCCAAATAGTTGACCTGGAAAATGTGCTCTTTAGCAAAACATTGATGGTAGGAAGATCCAGGGACAGAAATGAAGAGAGTTCCAGACTTTGAAATTCTCAAAATGTTGCAGATACTGTTCCTTAGGAGGAATTTTTTACTGAAAATATTTAAGTGTTAATCTTAACAATTAGAATCACAGCTATCCCCTGTGTTCTACATGAAATTTTTCTAAGACACCAACTCATGACTTCCTATTTCCCACTTCAACATTTTTATATAATAAAAATTTCCCTGAAATTAAGAGTTTGGATAAAGAGAGAGGATTAGAAGCTAATCTAAAAATAATAATGAAATCTTGATATTATGTCAACACTCAGTAAAATTGCTGTAGTCCTATCACTTCTCTCATATTGGAGGTTTTATTCCATAGTCCCTATTTTTTAATGTTAAGGAAAATAACTTCTGAATTGCTGATTGCTCTGGAAAAAGAAACAACTTTGAATTTCCATGACATCTCAGGCTCTGCAGGAGTAGAAATTCGCAGGCATTGTAGCATTGTTTATAACTTTTAGTTTTGATGCTGTTCCAAACTTACAGAAAAATTCCAAGAATAGTATGAGGACATTTTTACTATTCCACCATTTGATATATCATATTCTCTCCACTGCCCCATGCATGCAAATATGCTCTCCCCCTCCTCCCCCACACTCCCTGAGCTACTTTAGAGTAGTTTGAAGATATTTTAATCCTTTGCTCCTAAATACTTCAGTGTGTATTTTCTTTAAAAACACAAGGATATTCTCTTATACAAACACAGTGAAATTATCCAAATTGAGAAATCTAACATTAATACAATGCAATACAGTCTCTATTAAAATCTCAACAACTGCCCCAGTGATATTTCTGGCTTCCCCTGTTCACCTTCAGGATCATACGTTGCATGTAGTTGTCATGCTTCTAGTCTATCAATTCAAAACCAGAAACTAAAGAATACTTTATTTTGGATCTTAGAATCTGCAATGTGGAAAACAGCTCAGACAGTTCTAAATCATGGTTTCAAAGAAGTAGGGGAAGCAAGGAGCTTTCCTGGGCAAACAGTTCTGAATTATGACAAAATGGCAAAAAAATTTTACACAGGAAACTTCTATTGAATACTGGGAAAGAACGGGTGCTGTTAGATGGGTAGAAGATAGAGAAAAGAATATATGTGCTTAGTAAGAATATCTGTGAAACTAGAGCTCAATAACCTCTTAACCCACATCTTGAGTCTCTGAACATGATATAATTATCTGGTCATTTCAGATGCCTGCACTCAAAGAGTGGAGGTGGCCAAAATTCACATTCCCAGTTTCTCAGGCATAATCTGGAGATGCACATGAGTGCTACTTCCTTAATGGTGTGTGCAAACGCGTGTGTTTTGCAGTACTCGGGACTGAACCCTGGACTTCCCATGCTAGGCAAGCTCTACTACTAAGCTACAACCCCAGCCTTCCCTCCACTCCATTTTCAAAAACTCTTCTGGTGTTGCTTTCACCTGATTTTCCTTTTTATTTTCACACTCCACTTGTCTTAAATAGGTCCTCAGCCTTTCTTTGTCTTCCTAAACCTTGACATTTTTTTAATAACATAGGCTAGTGTAAGGTGAAGGAAAATTTTCTCCCTCCTCTTTGAAATTTCACTGAAATAAACAGAAAAAGACAGATTAAATAGGAGAAAAGGCATGCAAACTTGTTAACTTACAAAAGGAGAAAAATCACAGGAATGAGATAAACAACTCGTCCATTATTCAGAAACTTTCCATTATTCAGAAACTTATATACTCCCCTTGTTCTGGTATATAAGGTGATGGAGGTGAAGAATGGGTGATAGTGAAACATCTTTAAAAATCCATGGGCTTAGAGAACATGCAATATCCTGGGACCTAGTCCCTTGGCCCTGCAGAACAGACAATGGGTTTTAAATGATTCTCTGTGGGTCCAATGTAGAGGACAATGCAGTGTGACAGAAGTCTGCCCAAGTGTGTTGACAGACTTTAATCTTTATACCCACCATATGTGTTTAGTTTTTTCTGGTTAATATTTCTGTAAAAGGACTGAAGACAATTATTGTGCTCTTCTTTTGGATGATCAGGTGAGGTAGATAAAGGAACTTTCAGAGTGCACCAAAGCAATATTGTACCCTTAGTGTGTAATAGTGGGGAGAAAGGGGGAAGTGTGCATGGTGTTGGTTTGCACCAATACTGGTGAAGTTATCTTTGCTCGATTGGTTAAGGTAGTTCTTGTTTCCTCCACTGTGGATGGACTGTTTTCCCCTTTGTAAACACATAGTAGGCAGAGATGCCATGCATGCATCATCAAACTTCACTCATAATTTACATATGATATAATTATAATCAGTGTTTATATTCCACTGTAATGAACAGATTTTTCTTCCTCTATTTATTCCTTCCATTTATTCCTTCATTGACATTAGTGTGTACTCACAGATTCTTATTTTATTCCATGGACTATAATCCATCACCATCATTATATATTTTGATGTTTCAATTGCCTCATAGTTGGCCAGGTGTGAATTTCATCAAGTAGGGTCCTGAGAGAACTGTAACATTAAGTTTTTTGTAAGCAGTTAATTTGACAAGATAAAAATACTTTCTGTATATATTAGGGCACCTAACATCACCAACCACTTTCTTAATTGACATTTCTTCTGAAAGGAGCTATCACACACAATCTTCTTTTTCTACCAGTAAAATGTCTTTGTCCTTGCTTTCTTTCTAGATCTGACCTCCCACCAGCCCCACCCCAGTGGCTCAGCAAAAATTGTTGTTGGGAGATTACCATTTTCAAGATGGGATCTCCAGACTACAGACTTATTTAAAAACTTAAAGGTAGCATTAAAAGTCAGATCTGGATTAGAAACATAAGAGGATACTAGGGTGCTGGGACCACCAGTTCCTAACCCTTTGGAGAGATGTGGAATCTACTTTTTGTTGTTGTTGTTGGTACTGAGAATTGAACCCAGGAGTGCTTAACCACTTAATTATATCTCCATCCCTTTTTATATTTTATTTAGAGACAGGGTCTCATTGAGTTGCTAAGTGCTTTGCTAAGTTGCTGAGGGTGGCGTGATTCTCCTGCCTCAGCTTCCCAAGCCCCTGGTATTACAGGTGTGCACCACCATGACAGGCTTAGAATCCACTTTGAAAGTTCTATTTTTAAGAATGAATTAGAGGAGCTAGAGTTGTGGCTCAGTGGCAGAGCGCTTGCGTACCATGTGTGAGGCACTGGGTTTGATTCTCAGCACTGCAGATAAATAAATAAAACAAAGGTCAACTGACAACTAAAAATATTTAAAAAGAAGAGGAGGAAGACAAAGACAAAGAGGAAGAAGAAGGAGGAGGAGGAGGAGGAGGAGGAGGAGGAGGAGGAGGAGGAGGAGGAGGAGAAGGAGAAGGAGAAGGAGAAGGAGAAGAAGAAGAAGAAGAAGAAGAAGAAGAAGAAGAAGAAGAAGAAGAAGAAACAACTAACATCTGTGGGCTACATGATTAGATGATAATCCATGGAGCAGGGCAAAGTAGGATTGGGACAGGCCCTGGGGGGCTTCAGGGCAGCTAGCAGTGTTCTATTTCTTGACAAGGGTCATGATTCCTGGAGTGCCTTGTAGTAATTTACTAAGTTCTACCTTTATTTTGTGTGGTTTACTGTATCTCTTTCTTTTGAACATGAAAAGTTTTTAAAAATGTACCAGGAAACCTATTCTGAATCACTTTGAGTTAGCTGGCATATGATCATGTTCTCCTGGAACAAAGCCCAGAGCCTTCGCCCCAGCGCTGGCTTACCTTCCTGACAAACCTTTACTTTGCTATCGAGAAAGTGACATCATTTATTTCAGTCACATCATCCTCAATCTTTTCAAACATAAGTCAGAAAGTTGCTCTCTAAGAAAATGTTCTGCCATCCAACTGGAAAATTCCCTAATCTTGATTGGACCATACACCAAGTATTATTTCTAGGGACCTCTGGGGCTTCTTAGTTGGTTTTATGGACCTTGATTTCCTCACCTTGGGGAAGCCTTGATGCTTTCTTGTTAGAAACATTAGGGGTTAAATCTTTCGTTTGGTTTCTGAATAAGAATAATTGTTTTCCTGGTTGGCCTTGCTTTGTTTTGTCTGGAAAAAAATTGTCTTGAACATTATTTATATGTTCAGAGGTTAAGCTTTAAGATATACTCTAACTGAACTGGATTTTCCTATTTTTCAAGACATGAAATTTTTAGATTCCAAATTTTTCTCATGCTTTTCCTACTGCAAGAATTTTTGAGTCCTACATGGTTTCAATGCTAAAAATGTCCCAGGTACACTACAAAATGTCTAAACTATATGACAGAAACTGATAATTTGCATTTTTGTTCTGGTGTCCTAGAGCAGCTCTTGCCTATTTAAAAATTTCCATGGTTTCCAGTTGCAACTCCTTTTAGTAGAATTACTCAGTGAGTTCGTGTTTCTTTTGGTCATATTTCTATTTGTATTTACCTGGACATTGGTGACTTATTTCCTGCAAATTAGTTGCCCTATCCTTGTACTATTCCATGAAGACTTATAACTTGGATCTCAGCCAAACTTTTGAGTATGTTTTTTTCCATCTTTATGGGATGCCCCGACCGGCAGGACACATCAACGTGGGCAGCGAACCTAGATGGGGAGGAATGAAGGGACAAGAGACACGAAGGGTGACAGCAAGACAAAAGTTCTGATCAAGCTGAAAACTTTTATTGTTCACACAGGGGTATTTATGGGCTGGGGATGGGGGGAGCTCTCTTATCGGCAGTTGCTAGAAGTCTTCACAAGGTGAGATAGCACAGGATGTTTCAGGAAGACAGATGGCCGCAGGATGTCTCAGGGAGATGGATGGCTGCAGGGTGTCTCCCAGGCGAGATGTCTCCTAGGGGGCTGTTTCTTGTAACTGTCAGGCTATTCTTTGAAGGAGAACTCCCTTTTGGTCCCTGGCACTGTCAGGCTATTCTTTGAGGGAGAACTCCCTTTTGGTCCCTGGCACAAATGTTAGGAATAAAAACCTTCATATTATAATATATGATAAAAATTGTTCAAAGATAAACATGAAAATAAAAAACATGATATTAAACACTGGATGGGATTGAACTATGTTTTTAAATAATCTGGTCTTATGGAACAGGGATGTAGCTCAGTGGTAAAGCACTTGTCCATCAGCATAAGACTGTGGATTTGACCCAAAGACCACACACACACACAAAAAAAATTATTATGTAGAATCCACATAATAATTCTAAAAACTCAAAGTTTGCTAAGACATAAAGTAAAAATAATCCATGCTTTATAGAACAACTATTTGTGACTTCACTTTCTAATTGTAGTGTTTTATGTCAAATATGAAAAAAATAGTTCTTTTGAACTAGACAGAAAAATTTAAATTAATGAAAATCATTTCCTCAGGGAAAAGTACTCAACACATGATATAAAACCTGTCCCATCATTCCTAAAATGAAGCACCCTGTAATGTGCATCATACATGTCTAAGTGGGAGGGTGGACCAATAATCAATAGAGGACTCCTACCTTGTGATCTTCTCCTCAACCTATACAGCTTTCTCCTGCTCTATTACTAGCGTTCCTTGCTTTGGATTAGTTGAAATACATGCCTTTTGTGTTTTGTGACAATCCCATCTTTTTGTTAAAAAATGCCTCTCTATATCTAAACATGTATATATAATGTGTGTGTGTGTGTGTGTGTGTGTGTTTGTGTGAGAGAGAGAGAGAGAGAGAGAGAGAGAGAGAGAGAGAGAGAGAGAGGGAGAGAGAGGGAGAGAGAGAGAGAGAGATTTTTTTCCCAAGGAAATATTGAGAGTCTTCATTGAGATTTACATGAATTTAGAAAATTTAGTGTTGTCTGAGATTTCCTACAATCTATTGTATCCTCCTGAGCTGACCATAGTAAAGAGCAAGACGATATCTAACAAGAAGTTTCACATGGTCAAGGATGCATCAGGATCTCAATAGTGATATGCAGTATTATTGAATGAGCCTCCTCTTTGCAACGATAAAAGTTCATGGCTACCAAGCAATTCTTTGTATTTTTAAGGCAGCAGTGCAACAGTAAAAGCATCTGCTAGTTCTGTGTTAGCTAGATTGACATTCCATTCAAAATTAAGCTGGGAAATCTGAGCCTTTACTCTGCTCTTTGTGTTCTCCATCAGAAATAGTAATTGTGAACAATTATCTTGAGTGAAAGTGAAACTTTATGTAAGGTCACTTTGCAAACTGCCCACAAAGGGCAGTCATGCTTCCTCTGCTCTAAAGTATTTTGGGTCCAAATCTCAAAGCAATTTGAGAATGTCAGAGTATCAAATGCTAACCTTTGGGGAACTGGAGGTTTGGAGCTAGTCCTGGGGGTTCACAGGGGCCAGATGCCAGTTCTACTCCTGGTAGAGTATACCCACTGGGCAATTAACGAGAGCCTTACTATCAACAGCCTTACCTCACGGTGGTCATGAGCATGATACAGAACAACACACAAAGAGGCAATGATACCCATCAATACTCAACTTGTTGTTCTTTTATCTCACTTCCCTACTAAGAATAAACCCAATTTTGCTAAATCTCTTATTAAAGTAGTATAGGCACTACCTCTTCAAATTTGTTTCTCACTGACTTGACTGCCCATTCGTGCCACATAACCTATCCTCTAATCAAACTTAATTCCTAAAATATGCCTATCTTATAGTATAATTTTCTATTATTTAATTTTCTATTATTTTTATTATGTAGTTTCTTTTGCTAAGACACTCTCCCTGAAATGTCAACTTTATCCCTATTTTACCCATCCTTCCTCATTTGTACAAAATCTACTATTCAAGGAATTTCTTATTTCCAGACAGATATGAATCTTTCCCCTCTGTTTATAGAAATGTTTTCTATTTCTTTGGAACAATTTTCACATAATAGGTCATGCTGATGCTATTTTTTTTTATTTTTAATTTAAGGACAGGTTTATTTTAATCTTCTACCGTAGATACCTTTGGTTGATATTCAAAAAAAAAAAAGGTGTCTGGGGTAACACTATGTGAAATAAGAACGAAAACTGTCAGGCATTTCAACCAATATTTATAAAACAAGCAGATACTTAAAGAGCTCCAGAGTATAAAGAATTTGAAAGCCAATGCTTTTTTCTACTTAAATAAGAAGCTAAAGTGTTCTGTGCTAATGTGCCCTTGTCAGAAAAAGGCCAAAAGTATGAAAGTACTAAAATACAAGTATAAAAGTACTAAGAACAACTTTTTGTTCCTGTAACTTTTGCAAATTATTTATCCCTTGAGTCTTTTTATGTAATATTTGATTGCCTTCCTCGTAAAAGAACTTATCTCTCTCTCTTTCCCTGTCCTGCTTATTAAAATTTTTTCCCACACACAAAAAATTCACTGCATGTCCTTGATGCTGTTCTTAACTTGACTGATAAAAGACATAAAGGTGTCATTTTGACAATTGGATTAAATTTAATTAAAATTATCACATACTGTATTATTATTATCTTCTTTAATTTCTGTTCACATTGTAGCAGAAACACGGAGAATAATTGTAAAACTTGATTTCTTCCAGTGCAGTCTTTACCCGAGTTAGTCCTCGCAAGTATATATCAGTTCTATTTCCTTTTACAACTAAAACTATTTCATATCTAATTTTATTTTCTCACAATCACACATTTCTAACTATTCCTTCTGTTGTTAACATATGTGCTCTGACTTTACTAACAGGGCTGATCTTGCTTGATTTTCTATTGAACTCATATCCTTGAGTTTTCTCCATAGATTGTTGGCCTTCTTAAGTCATTTATCAATTCTTATTAGCATAAATGTAGAAGTAATTGAAATTCTGGGTTATCACCAACTAAAGTGACATGAATTCTTCCCTTTGACACTTCTCTCTTTTTATTGTACAATGACTTTTGTCTGGTAATTTATGCATACTTTGAATAATCCAGTTCAGTATTTTGTGATATGAAACACAAGACAGATTTCTGCAATGCAGCTACAAAATATTTTATATTAAGGAAGTATAATATATGATATCCTTTATACTTAGATGTGCTCAGATTTGTGGAATGTAAGATCATGGAGAGACTGAATAGAAAAGATTCACATTTATCTCTTTCTCTGCCTAAAAATGGAAAAATGCGTCTAGCTAAACTTACCAAAATATATACCACATGGTATTTTATAGGCATGTTAGGCCTGTCACAGGCATAATAATTCAGTAACAAATAAAACAGAAGAGTTTTTCTCAGTTCAGCAAAAATTTCCTTATACATCCAGGATTTGTACTTCTAAGTACTTTTTCTCTCCTTCTCATCACTCATATAGAAATTATTACACTTGGGGTTCTGAAGTCTTTAAATGTTGGATTTTCAAGTCCATTTAATTTGATATTATCACAACTTGGGTAGGCCTTTACAAAGAATAAGGGAAAGTTATGTTTATACGTTGGTCTCTTTGAGCTCATGTGTATCTTCTGCACTGCTCATTGGCTAGTTTAGCAGACAACAGAGTAAACACAAATTTAATCCCTATACAATATCTACATTATACTCACCAGTTTGTACATAAGCTGCATCTTTTACCTATATTAGCTCACTCAAAATGTACACTATTTTTCAAATATATGACATTTCATTACACCAAATCATAAAACTAAATAATTTTGAATCTCCTCTATTTTTCAGGCATTACTGTTCTCTCAGTCTGTATTCACAAACTCTATCCTAGATAATTACAAGAGCCTACTGACTGTCTCCTCATTCTTATGCCACATGCTTCTGGACTAATGTTTATAAAAGAAAATCTCAGTAATGTAACTTTCATATCTAATGTGTTTAAATGATTCCCCACTAACCACAAATAAGTCCATACTCCATAACATCTCATACATTTTCTTGATTAGAATAACTGTTTTCAGATTCATTTCTTTTTACCACCCTCCTTAAAAATTACCTGCAACTGTTCTTTGTAGATCCCATAATGGAATGTTTACTCTTTAATATCCATATGCATCCAAGGCTTTCCTTCACCTACCATATGGTCAGCTTCTTACTGAAAAATATGATCCTGTTAGTCTCCAGTGTCTTAGACAAAATTAATTAATCTCACACTAAAAGCATTCATTGTTATTATCTCTCCTATAACTCTAGTATATGTTTTAATGTGTTTTGAATTAGTGTCTTGAAAGCAATGGATGGTCTGTACTATCTTTGAAATCAAAATCTTGTAAAATCTCCTACACTTAGTGTATATGCCATGAAATTTGAGTGAAATCAATTTGATTTAGCAGATTTTTATGTATGGCCTACTGTAGGATAAGATTTATTTTATGAATATATTACATTTTCAAACCATGGTGTAGTATGGTTATGCAGTGTGGTTAAGAACTTTTATATATCCTGTGTATAATATCATGACATCTAATTTGTGCAGAGCAGCTAATCTCAAGAAATGTTCCCTTTTAGAAAATGCTGCTTATGCTTTAGATCTCTTACAATGGAATTCCTCAGATTTCATCCCATCTTTATCCTTCACAATTGAAGCTCTTTTTTCAGATTTCATTTCTGGCTGATGTTCCCCTTCTCAGAGTTTCTTTCCAATTACTTAATATCAAACTCCTGTTTTATTCTTAGTGTCTCCATTATCAGTTCAAATGGATAATATTAAATTATAGTTTTATTAAATGAATAGTATATTAAATTATTAATGTATTAATTATGTGGGTAATATTAAATAATGGTGCCTTCTAAATTATAGTTCTTCTCACTATGAACTTTATTAATGCTTGTTGTTTGAGGAGGAAAAATCGCCTTGAACTCTATTCTTCTATTAATGAAAACATATTTCGAGGGCTGGGGATGTGGCTCAAGCGGTAGCGCGCTCGCCTGGCATGCGTGCGGCCCCGGTTGGATCCTCAGCACCACATACCAACAAAGATGTTGTGTCCGCTGAGAACTAAAAAATAAAAAAATTCTCTCTCTCTCTCTCTCTCTCTCTCTCTCTCTCTCTCTCTCCTCTCTGACTCTCTCTTTAAAAAAAAAAAAGAAAACATATTTCGAGTTCTAAACAAGTGATTCACATGAAAACTTATTATCTAAAATAATCTTTAATTCAAATATTGATTTTGCTAAAATTAATGAAGTAGAAATATATTTATAAAACATGGGAAACTGAAGATATCAGAGACCATACATTTTCAACTATGAAGTGTAAAAATAGAAAAACAAAAAATAGGATACAGGTAGGCTAAAAAAATCATGTGGGCAATTAGCAAAGTAACTAGAAAGAAAGCCTTGCTCTCACAAACTCCCAGTGTAGGGTTTTATTTAGCATCACATAGCCTTTCTCAAAAATTAACACCACTTGCAAGCCTGGGAAGGAATCTGATCTGAACTACAGCTAACAGTGTCCTGTGTCCTAGACATTTGGATGACACCTTCATTCCCATGTGAAACTTGGAAAAAGTCTCATTGCCTCTATTTCTTAGATCTTGAGTACACCTTACCATGGAAATTAGGTTTGCTTTTGGTTATTCTGAGAAAACAAGTGTCCATTCAGACTTATGTTTGTATAGCCTTTGCATATTGAGGAAACTAGATATTGCTTTTTTTAGAAATCAGTATAGTGTGATGTAAGCAATGTATGCTATTGACTTACTTAGATGCAAACTTGCTTCATGTGAATTATGCAATTGCTCTTGGCAACTATCTGAAGCTGAATTTTTATGCTCTGTTAAGCATCCAATCATCAAGACAGCTACTGCTACCCCTGCCATCAGAAAACTATATTTCCCTCTCCTTACATTTAGTGTGTGCTTTAAAACTCACATTTATTCAAGCTTGCTCAGGCCAAGTTTTATATTTCTTCTTAGTGCTGTACTGATTATTCACCCATGTAACTGCACTGAGAACTAGCATCAAAATGGAGATATGAAGACAACTGTAATAAAGATGTTATGAATACTCAAATCTTCAGATCCAAAACTTTCTACTTTAAGAGTGTAGCACATAAATGTCAGAGAAAAGCGCTAACCTTTAGATTTATGAAGAGAACTCTAATGCCATCCGGTGGGCAGTTAAGGAAAATCTCATTTTCCTTTTACTAGGACAGCTATATTTAATGGCAAGACCAAAAAGAGAAAGACATATAAAAATTTCATAACTACACCTTTTCAACACAAACATTTAATATAAACAATATATAATTCATATAACAGTAGTGATTACAAAATGCATATATGTAAATGTACCTCAATGAACATATATGTTTATTCACATACATCATGTACACACCTACATAAGAGAAGAGATAGGGAAGTAAATAAAAGGATAAAGCCAAATGTTGACAGCAGTTATATATTACTAGTGGTGTTTTTAATTAAAACATGAATATGAATTACCTTTATATCAGTGAGTGAAAATATCAATTTACATGAAAAATTAGCATAACAAGTGAGGCAACTCAATAGCAACATGTTTTATTTTTTCTGCTTTTATAATAGGTAGATGAATTTGGTATATAATGATAGGTTTTTCTAGTCAAGTTAGATAATCAGGATGTTATGGTTTGGGTGTGAGGTATCCCCCAAAAGCTCATGTGTAAGACAATGCAAGGTTTAGAGGAGAAATAATTGGTTTGTGAGGGTCTTAGACCAATCATTAACCCTAACTCCTAATCCCCCTATTGGAGTTAACTGAGTAAAAACTGAAGGCAGGAAGGGTGTGCCTGAAGAAAGTTGGGTATTGGGGGCATGCCTTTGGGTATATACTTTTAATCTGGTTTGTGAAGTCTCTTTCTCCACTTTCTGATCATCATTTGAGCTGCTTCCCTCTGCCGCACTATGCCATCCTGATATTCTGCCTCACCTTGAGCCCTGAGGAATGAAGTAGGCTGTCTATAGACAAAGAGATCTCTAAAACCGTGAGCCCCTAAATAAACTTTTCTTCCTCTAATTGTTCTTGTAAGCTTTTTAATCACAGCAGTGAAAAAGCTGACCAAAACACAGAAAGAAAGATTTCATACTGAATAAGGACACAAGAGGTCGAAGTAATGTTTCCATGCTATACATTCTCACAGGACTAAAATATTGTCATCCCATTTAATCAGCAAGTATTTATTGGGAGCCAACAATGTGCTAGGTACTCTAAACACAGAAATTAAATATACATCCATCTTCAAGAGACTCACCTATAAGGTTCAGAAACTCAGAGCAGTAAGTACCATGATGAAGATCTACACTGGATGCAAGGACAGTATAGGCATAGCACCAAACTCAGGCAGGATGGAGGGGCAAAATGAGCTACTCAAGTGTCCTCATAGGATATAATTATTGAGCTGAATTTTAGAGATATAAAGGAAAATAAGTATTTAGTCACCAAATGGAAAAAGAGAATGAAGCCAAAGCCTCTTTAGGCAGAACAAATAGGCATGGACTCTCTGAAATACTCATTCCCCAACAAGATATTAATATTCTGTAAGGACAAGGTCTTCTATGACAGTCAAAGTCCCCTTTCCATATGAATTTCTGGGATAAATAGAAAGATGGCAGACCAGTTTAAATCACAGAACCATAAAGTTTTGATATCAGTGGATGATTCTGGGTTGGTCATGTTCATTCCTAGACCAAAGTCCCAAGATGAAATTATGATAAAAAATAAGATAAATTCTTCCTCCTAACTATCCAATAACAATCTAATTTCAACCACCCTAATTTCACCAGCTCACTCTAAATTTGAAACATTATTGAGTGAAATCAGCCTCCCAGTTAATCTGACTCTTAAAGATCATTACATCTTATATTATCTATATGCATTATATATCTTTAAGTTGAAAAAATCTGGATACTTAATTTTTTTTCCATGAAGAGTAGAATCAATAGAAGAAATTTACCAGAAACATCATAACAGATGTTATATGTATTCATAGCATCTGTATTTTGGTTGGTCCTCTGAGATATTCATTCTTTACATAACTCCCTGGGGTTGTAAAAACTACTGAGATATCTAGAATACGTGTGTGTGTGTGTGTGTGTGTGTGTGTGTGTGTGTGATATATACACACATACATACATATATATCATATATACACACATACACATAGATATGTGTGTGTATAATTTGCAACACAGATTTGAAAAGTAGAAGAAAATGTTAGCAAAATTCTTTCACTATCTAATTTAGCTATATGAATTCATCAAGAAATTTTGTTATAAGTGGCAGAAACCCAGCTTGGAAAGGGAAACTTTATTGAATCTTTCAATCGATGGGACAATCAAGTGCAGCCTCAGAGACTCAGGGAACAAGAACTTCGGTGCTGTTGGGAATCTATATCTGTGTCTACTCTTTGCAGGTTATTCCACTCAAAACTGGATATTTTTTTTCACAAAGTAAGGAATATCTGCCATGAATTGGTTCTGGGCCTGAACCTCATGCATACCACCATGTGAGAATGACAGACTCTATTACTTCCTATTTATAAAAATCACAAACAAATACAATGGACCTAGCAATAGGCAACTGGATGGTATATTATGTAAAAATTCAAGATTCAGATTAAAATTACCACTTTGAAATCTTGAAGGGAGCATGAGAGTTATTTTGGCTAAGTTACCTAAACATTCTTGTCTCAGATTCTTCATTTCTAAAACAAAGACCTCTGCCTTATTAGCACTTTGAAAATTAAAAGTCTATGCAAATGGATAATCTTGTTACTAGTATTAAATGTTACAGGGTTAAGAATTGTTAATGCTTTATGCAGTGTCCTGTCTTCCTTTCTCCAGGGAACATTCTAGAAAGTACATTTGGCCCAAAGTAGTGGAAACTTCAGACAACTAAGAAAGATACCTTGACCTTTAAGTATGTTCATGTTTTCTCTAGAGGAAAATTCTTATAATGCTACATGAAAGCTTGTCTTGTGTATGGTTTGTGAAGCTAAGTTTACACACCTCAGTAGAATGGAAGCCCAAATATCTAGAACTAAACATACTGAAAAAAATATCTAAAATCTAACATGAAGACACATGTGGGCCTTTCAAGTAGCATACATATTCAGACTTATCAAATGATTCTTAAAGCCCTTTTAAATAACAATAATTAAATTATTCTTCCAAAGTAAATTTTGAATATAAAAGGAATAAAAAAATTTAAAAATGTGTGTACAATATGTATGGCAGTGAAATGTTGACTCAAAAATTAGATTTTAAAAATTTCGATAAACTGCATAGTATAGCTGTCAAGGAAACTTGAGGACCTACTATGTATCCAGTCACATTTCAGGTATGATTTACATAGAGCTGAAAATCAAAAGGCCTGTTTGGTCATAACACTGAGCCCAGCATGGAGCCCAGTGGCCAGCCCGGAACCAATATTCCAAGATGGAAAAAGGGACAGGTCACACCCAGCCTGAAAAATTCAATGATCAGGAATGGAAAGACAAAGATAATCGTAAGAGAGAGGATAACTAAAGTTTGCCCAATATCTTCTAAGCTGCAGTCCAACTAACTATGGCATCTTAAGTGATATTAACAGACATTTGTGGAAGTTTTCATTCATTTATATTTTAATATGCTACTGTGCAGTTGACTATTTTTATTTTGCACACTTTAATTTTAGGTAGCATCTGTTAATGTATCAATGAAAAACAATTTCATGTAGAGCATAATTTAAGAATTCCCCTACCAGATTTATATGAATATCATCTTAAGAGAGTCTATAATCCTTTTCTCATGTTTGAATCTGTCTGGATATTGCAGAGGTGGGATTTTGTAGTAACAGGCAAATGGTAGGTCTAACAGGAAGGAAATAATAATATTATGGCAGGAGTAATGAAAAGTTAATTATTGATCACTGACAAGCAAGGATGAGGTTTTCTAATCAAACAATGACATAAAGATTTTAAGTATATGGAAAGGGAAGTCCTGAGGTTAATGGTTAGGAATATTTTGAAGGAAAATACAAGCAGCAGAGTACAACAAGGCAGTTTAGATATCTTCTGGGTGTTTATAATTGTGGTACAGAGTGAGATAGATGTGATGGCCAAGGCTGTTTCATGTATAATGCTGTTCAGCCATGTTCCTGGTAGTGACCAACCCCTGGTCCACTTTGGCTTACTTTCTCTCACTGTCACCAAGTAGCAGCAGATGTGCTTTGGTACAAGGGAGTCATTGTTCATCCTCTATAAAATGTGTATACAGGCATTTGTGACTACAAATCATATGTAGTTGAAGTCCCTAAATCAGGATTCTACACATTAGAAATCAATTAAATTTTTAGCCTCTCCTAGGCTTTACTAACATGTGTGCCTGCCTTTCCTTTTCCCCATGGAGTTTTCCATAAATGAACATAACACACAGCATAATTATTATACGTGTGTATGTGTGTACATACTATAGACTGGGCCAATAGGTGAATAAAGCAGAGTCTCTGAAATACTGAACTTCTTAATGTTAATTTGGAATATTCATTCTCAGGACAGATGTCCTAAACTATGAGGATACACAGACTATGCCCACCAAACTAGAGGTAACCACTATCTTGATACTATAGTAACTGTGTTCCTTTGTAGTTTAGCTGCCTAATAATATATTTTTAAACATTTAATTTATTTTTTCTCTATTTGAATTTAATAAAAAATGATTTAATCTCTGTGTTATTCTCTTCTCCTTATTCTTGTTTTAATATGAATAGAGTAGGAAGACTAATTAGTTAATACATGTTATTACTTTATAGGAAAACTTTGTAAATAGAAACTCAGTATAGAAAAAAAAGACTGCCCTTGCCAAATGGATGAGATTATGTTGGTCTTTTTTTCGTGCTACATTAATCTTCCAAATCAGAGTACAGTCTACTTCTACATGGTAGTTGGCTTGAACAGCCCAAATGTCCTTTTCCCTTTTTGTTATCCTTTGAGGATCAAGGCTATATATTTCAGGGCTCGTACTGCCAGCTGGCTTTTAGTACAAATCACTGGCAAGAATGAACACCATGGAACATAAGCCTAGAAACAAACTTTGAAGTAGGTCTCCTTGCTCCGGAGGGCAAATATCAAAGCTGATTTGGTTGGCAACACAAAGACAGAAAATTTCACAAAAGTTTCCACATAAGGGTGAGTTCTACTCTATTTGATGTCTAGGATTTCCTCATTTCATCTGAGAAACAGGAGACGGTCAGCAGTAAGTGCTATTAGTAAATTGATGTTAATGTTTGTAAAATATAAATATTTCAGATCTTTGCTCTCATAAGCCCCCAGGAGGTCTCAGTTTTTATATAATAAGAAAATGGCCTATGATGTTCAGCCAGGTAAAAGACTTCCTGCTGTGAGAAAACCCATTCTATTACAAGTTCTGGATCAGTACTATAGACATAGGCATACTGTGGTACAACTTTTGCTTGTCTTCTGTGATGAGTACCTCCATTAGCCTTGGGTACCTGAATAGGGAATTGGTATTGGGAGAAAATCCAATTCTACGTTTGCCCTTAATTATTTGTTTTCTGTTTTTGCTTTCTTTCTCCTTATATCCCATTTCAAAAGAAGCAACCTGTTAAGTGTAATCCTGGCCTTTGCAAGTATTTAGTCTTTTGTTTTTTTTATCTGAGTGTATCACCATTAAGTAACAGAGACAAAAAATGGCAAAACCTACCAAGAGATGAGAAGAAAACCATTAAAATCACATCATTGGGCAATATTCATTTTGAAATGTGTTACCTTACAAAGGAGTATTATTAGGCTTTCTATCACAATATGCTACTAAACCTGGAAATATAGGTAGGACTTTGGCATGATTTTATAATAGTTCTGTAAGACATTAACATTGGTACACTTTTTTTTCTTTTCTCCCTAACTACATATAGATTAAAACAAGCTATTATTAATTTGCTTTTATATATATATATATATATATATATATATATATATATATATTATTAACAAGCTATTATTAAGTTGCTTTCCTATATATCTCTTTCTTTTGATTCCCCAAACAACTCTCAGTCAGAAAGGGATTATTCAACAAATATTTGCTTGGTGTTTTTCAACTGAATATATTTCACTATGGTAAAAAGATGGTACAGAGTTTAAACAAACCTTGTCCATACTCTTGTAGTCTAATTTAACAGGGAAGCCTAAGGACAAATTATTTGAATGAATTATAAGCAGCGAGAAGATAGTTATCAAAATGATATGAAAGAGAAATTGAAGAGTTATCACATTGTAAAGCAAGGGGAGAGAACTTTTACTAAGTTTTGACAGTAACATGTCCTTTTTTTATTCCTTCTTCATTCCTCTCCACTTAATTTTTATTTTTTGCATACACTATACTTGTTTTTTTTCTCTTAAAAGACTCACTCCAGAAGACTTTCTGTTTTTTCCAGGAATAAGTTACGTTTTTTTTCACTTGATCCATGGTGTTTAAAAATGAGAGAGACCCCAAGGAACTGGCATCCAGCTTTCTCAGATTTGTCTGCAATGCCTAAATGATAATATCACATTGTTTGCATCATCATGGAAGCAGTCATTGTTATTCTTGTATTTTCCCCACTGCCAATCAGGAAACAAATATTGGATTCATAATGTTCAGAGTCTTCTGAGCCTTTGAGGGATTTTTTAAATCTTTATTTATTCTCTTCTTATCCACCATGACATTTTCCCCACAGATTTTGTTGTTTATTTATTTATTTTTTTTATTCTTAATCAATAAAGTTGTAAATAGAGTCTTCCAAAGCCTCTATTTTCCTAAAGAAAAAGAAGAGCAAATTTCAGCACAAAACTCAGAAATTTCCAGTCAAAGTCAAATAGCTTGGGTTGAACCCTATCTGGAGGGACTCAACTCAGTAAAGGGAATCGAAAGTTTGAGCACATTCTGACAGGGTTAATAAGAAGTTGATTAGGTGTTACAGCTCATTATAATTTTCACACAAAGTATTATGTTCTGATCGTCTTGATTCTGTATAAAATAGATGTACTATAAGCAACAGCATGAACTGCATAAGGGTCTGAGATTCTCCCCTTGCCAGAAGACAGGGAATGTTGAAAATAATACTCTAGAAAAGCTGACAAACAGAGCACAAAGTGCTTAGAGGAAAGATTTTAGGTTCTAAGGTTGTCTTCCTACCAATGAAAGAATCATATGTTAGGAGAGCAACATCTTTCATATTGAAATACCCAGAAGTCACAGATGCTTTGTTCAATAAAAATGTTCAATTTATGTATTTTTTTAGTAGAGCATAAGAAAATCTACCTTCATATGCATTGCTTACTTCCATGAGCTAGCAATGTCCATTGGGTATTGTAGTTGGTGAAAAAAATGTTTCCAGAATCTCCAGGAATCTTGAGAGCTACAGAACTTCTTAGGACAAAAAATGTAAAATTGTAAAGAGGACATAGTGGCCTGTTGGGGGTGGGGATGGAAATAAACTCACACTGTGCCAGAAATGGAAGGCCTCCATAGGTCGAAATCTATGGCTATGACTTGAAATAATGAAGGACAGATCTAAGAGGTCACAGCCATAAGAAGGAAGATCTATATAACAGAAGCAAGGGACTTCATTTCTATTCATAATAGCTAATGATGTCTGGAAACCTCTCCTGTGAGCAAAGGTAGAAGAAAAAAATGAAGCTGTCCACAGATGTCCAGAATCTGCACCTTCATTTGTTGTACAGTCACATAAGAGAAATGACCTCTCCAGAAAGTGCAATATGAATGACTAAAGCTCTCTTTAATGCTACAAACTAATTCCAGAGCTCAGTAGGAACTCCATGCTGCATTTTCAGGGGGTAAAAAAAATCAAGTAAATATTAATATATATTTTTCCTTGCGCCTTATTTTTAAATTTTTACTATATTTTTCTGTAAAAAATAGGAATGACTATTTCCTTTCTTCTACCAAATATTATAGACACTACAAGTATGCAATTGAAAACAATAGAGTGCTCAGCTTTAATTATAGCATGTAATCATGATACCAACTCTAAATAAAGGACATGTTTGTTTTCTTATTTTTAATAAGGGTAAAATCTTTTCTTTGTTAAATTGAATATGCCTGTAGCTAAATGAATTGCTTTGCCTTTGCCTGTATGAGCACCAACACTAAGTGCAGGAATTACCAAAGGTGGATGAACACTAGAAAGATAATATATGCATATGTATATATCAAAGATATGCATGCATATATGCATATTTTTATATATGTGCATATAAAGGTTAGGGAGTTACTTTCTCTCCTTTTTTCTAGGAGATTGATATCAGAAAACTTTATTTTTTTCAACAGAAGATCTGAAAGTACTTTGGAAGCTGACTGTGTAATATTTTAGAAGGTATATAAAAACAATAAATCTTTGTGTTTATAGTCTTATTATAAAAATAATGATATCTGGTGATGAAAAAATAGAATTTGAGCATCTATGAATATAAAGATACACTATAGCAGGCATGAAGTTTTTCTCAATTAAAGCAAGTTCTTGTATTTGAATACTATTAAATATTATTTGAATAATATAATCATAACTCAGAGTATATGCTTAATAAATAACTTTTTTAAGATTATAAAAAGGAGAGGTAGATGGAGAGAGAGTGAGAGAAAAAAGTTGAAATAAAATGGAAATAAGACAGAAGTCACCTCTGATCATCATCTCAAAAACTTCTTTGTGCTTTCTTGACCCAAAATTATCGTTGGTACTTCTCTGCTGCTTTTCTTTGCCTTGTCCCTTTCCGAGAAACACAGACTAATTATATATCCATCTTTCTCCACTTTTTATCTTTTAGTTTTTTTTTAAATTTTGTAAACCATTACAATCTGGAAAAATTAGTAAAGTCCATTTCTGACCAGGTCATTTATAAATGGCAGCAGCCACTCTGCAAATAATGAGTTTTCAGATCACTTATCAGAACACACATTGGTGGTGTCTGAGTCCTTTGTATGAAAGTACTGAATTAAGGAAAGATCACATGTGGTTCTATGTTTTTTTATGTCGTGTTATCAAATCATGACTTCAAATCAAAAGAATGAAAATCTTTTATATGAGTACAATTCCAGAACCACATCCAAGTTTATGGAATAATCCAGTCGATGAATCCAGTGAGTGCCACAATAACCAGTCATCATTAATAAAGTAGATTTTTTTTTTCTAGAAAAAGGAGGCTTTTCTGATAAAATTTTCTTTCTGGTAAGGATGAACTAACTTTCATTGTCTATAGATGAAATAAGCTACTCAGGAACTACATCCATGTGGGTGTGGATGTCTTGGGATCTTATGCTCCTGTGTATAATTAATACATGGTTCTAGATCTGAATTAAGTGTTATCTACTCACCAGTTGCATCTATCATAGCTGAACTTTCCATGTCTCTTTTAGCAACAGCTGAGGAAAATACTCCTTAGGATATGAACTACCTGAAGAAAGGGTAGTCTGAATGCATTAGTTTGCCATTACTTAGCTTGAATGCAGCCCTTCTCCAGTGAAAACAGGAGAAATAGCTGTGTTTTTCTTCATTCATGGCCACAGAGTCAATGCTTCAGTGACCTACATTAAGCCCTACTCAAAGAATAGGGCAAGAACAGAGCTTAATATTATTGTGTGCCAAGTTTATGTTATACTATAAGTTTGTATATCTATGTAACTATTTATGTCTATCTGACAATCTAATTCTAACACATCATATATCCCCAAAACGTATATTTTGCCCATGATCACACAACTAAAAAATTCTAGATCTGGGTTTGAATCTGGCTCCATTGGACTGAAGAATCTCATGCTATTCTCATTCCAATTTACTGTTCTTATATATAAAATATATATAGCTTGAAGAACTCTGAAGAATGTTTCAATCTGTTCTTTTGTTAAATACTAATCAGGCACCAGGCAGAACTTTATTCTCAAATTCTATGAAAAGCAATGTATGACTTTTCCTGATTTCAGAGGCAGTACATTAAATAAAATTCTAAAGATGTTTTTCTATACAGTAAATCCGTTTCAGTCATTCATTCAGCAAATAGGTATTCAATATCACTGCATGCCAAGCTCTGTTCTGAGCACCTAATCTGGAGGTGTACCATTGTGGTGGAGCCTACCTTCTATTTTATGCAGGTGTCTGTGTGTGTTGCCTAGTTATGTAAAAATAAAAAGGTATGTCTTTGAAAAGGATCTTAGTAGTGAAAGAGTGAAAGGTAAAATTGAGAAAAGTTTTGGGTTAAGTTTAACAAACCATGAATTCAACAACATACATCAACTTTCTGTATGCTAATTGTTAAACCCTAGTGACAGAATTCAAACAAAGAGAGAAAGAGAAAGAGAGAGAGAGAGAAAGAGAGAGAGAGACAGAGAAAGAGAATATGTATTATTGAAAGTTTTAAGATTCACATTTGCTTTATATAAAAATAATGTGAATGCCTTTAGTCTAACATAGGGTACAAATAGCATCAATATTTGAATCTCACAATGGGTTTGGCCCTACCTGATTGATATGCAAACTCAACCTCTGTTTTCCATGGTATCCCCAGTAATGTCTGTCTGGTATTTCAGAGAGGATTTCTTACACGTATACATATACTCATTTTTTTTTCAATTAAAACAATCTTTTTCTGTTGGTGGGAAACCTTATTAAATGTAAGGCTATTTAGTTCTTTCAAAATGTAACCATCATATCAATGAGAACTCAATACCCAAGTTTTGTGAGAAACAGACAAATGTCCTATTAGTGCCCTTTCACTTCTCCCCTTGTTCTCACCAAGCATCTGTACATTAATGTTCAATTTATTCTTTCACAACAATTCCCTCTTTTAATACCCTTATCCCCCTTTCTTAATATGATAAAAAAAAAAACCCTTATGCATGTCAAATCACACAGATATCTGGAAACTCCGTTTACATGCTCAGTCTCATAAATGGAATCCAATTTTCATAAGGCTAGGATGGTCACTGGATTTTTTTAGGCTTCGTGTTTCTCATCATTAAAATGTTAGGTTTCAAAGTTTTATGACTATTTTTCCTATCTTTTAATACAATTTTAAGAATTGCAAAATGTCTGGGTCTTGTGGAAGTAGATCATTAATATCATTGTTTTTTAGAATCTTTGTTTTTATATTCCAGAGATATTTTAACGTGATAAAACTTATGTCTCCCTCCAAATTTATTTGTGATCTCTGTGAGAGTGGCTGAGGAATTCAAAATGGGAAAGAGACAGTGTTATTATAAAGTGTCTGTAAAACAATACAGATTTCAAGAAAAGAGAGATATGTATGTCAACGCTGTAGATTTAAAGAAGGCAAATTCCTCGTTACACAGTTAAGACTTTAAAAAAATTCTGCTATTTCTTTTCCATAGTAAGAAAATAACTGATGTTTGCTAAAAACTTAATTTGTCACTTAGACAGATGGATCTTTGAATGCTGGGAATAAAAGAGTATTATATAAATAAAACATGAAGTACATAACCAAGAACAACATCAAAGAACTGCTAACCAGCACGGATCATAGATTACACATATGATGCAAATATGAATATCAGTCTATAAAAATAATTATAGGAGCTCTGAAAGACTTTTTTTATTGATCTTTCTTTTTAAAATTTTATTATACTTATGTGCCACTTGTATAGCCTAGTGGAAATGAGGTTTATTCCACACATATTCCTCCTTATATTCCCTCTAACCCTTGATTATGGAAATAATACAAGTTAAGTCTGCAAAATTCAGGGAAGCATCCTTTGATATAAGCAAGATTTCAAGTAATGAGAAAGCACAAACTACCCAGATTGTTTGTAACTATTTATTTATAAGAAAGTATGAATACTTCTGTGTTTCCATGCATGCTCTCCACTTGTAGACAATCTGATACACAAAGCGTAAATTTAGAATAGGCTGCAGTTGGTATATTGAATGTGCCATTTGTAAAATCTTGGTCCCAGGGAGGTGGTATTAGGAGGTGATATGGACCTTTAGGAGGTGGGACTAGTGGGTGCTCCTTGGGTCACTGAATGCATGCCCTTGAAGTGCATTGTAGGTCCTGGCCCCTTCTGGTTTATAAGGCCAGCCGTTTGCTCTGCCCTATGTTCCAGTCATAATGCAATAATCTGGCCAGAAACCCAAAGCAAAGAAATGACTTTATCTTGGACTAGAACCTCCAAAACCATGAGCCAACATATACCTTTTGTTTTATAATTGCCTCAAGCATTTTGTTATAATAATGCAACACTGATGAATATTTCCTCTTTCATTGAACAGACTTAAACAATACTCTTAAATCAAATGTTACAGCACATTTGTACTTCCTTGAAACTCTAAACAAACAAACAATAGAGAAAAAAAGATAAAGAACCAATTTGGACTAAAGTCAATTACATTTAGGTCAATTATGATTATAATTTATGATTTGTGGTTATTACCAAAGGTCAAAAGAAAGCCAATGTTTTCCTTCCAGTTAAAAAATAGTTGGCTGGGGACACAGGTCAGTTGGTTGAGTGTTTGCCTTGCATACACAAGGCCCTGGGTTCTAATGCCCAGCACTCCCCTCCTCAAAAAATAAAGCTTAATTGCTGTTTTATCCATTTAATTTTCTAGCAAAACTCCAATGAATTTAGAATCTATAAACGACCAAGATTTCAGGGTTCCTCCTCCCAATCCAGAATACTACATCATTTTTCTTTTCAATAAAAGAGGACAAGATATATTTAGAATTTTGATTATAATTTGTAAACACTATCTTATAAGCTAAAGTTCTGAAAATTTTAATAAACTTCTTGGAAGTTAAATAAATATTACATGTACAAAATGCATTGAATTAATATTCACTTATTCAAACAAATTGCATATTGCTGAGTGACTCATTATTTTCTACATATTTTGGAAGTGACATGTTTTCTCTTCCTTTACTTTTACTATTTATTGCTAATAGAAATTGGTTTGCCATTTTTGTTATGAAGATGAAGTCTCATATATGGAAACATTTTCTAATACAACACAGAGTAGAAAGGGATTACTGACAAACTAAATTTTCTGTTTAATTAAGTGAAGTGTATTCAAAATGAAATGCCAAAATGAGAATATCTTGCCTGGTATATTATAAACATGCTTGACATGTTAAAAATATTTATTTTATAAACATCGTGATTATTTTTTTCATGTACTTACAAATATTACCAAAATTCTAAGTATATCTTGTCCTCTTTTATTGAAAAGAAAAATGATATAGTATTCTCTAGTGGGAAGGTGGACCCTGAAATCTTGGTTGTTTATATATTCTAAATTCATTGAAGTTTTGCTAGAAAATTAAATGGATAAAACAGCAATTAAGCTATTTTTTGTGGTGCTGGGTGTTATTTTCATATTTTTTAGATATGTTAATACTATAAAGTATATTAAAATATTTTATAATATTATTAGTAATATTATATATTGCTGTTGATAAAATTTCTTCACAAAACAATCCAGATGGATTGCCATGGGTAGGTGAAGAAATCATCTGAAACTTTCTTTGAAGGTGTTCACTTTGGACAGTCTACTTCATCTGGTGTCAGTTTTCATAAATTATATATTCCTAAATTATTAAAAATTTTAAATGACATTTTTCAAATTTATTTGTATACAAATTATTAAGAAAGGCTTCTTCTTATTCTATTAATTTCTTAGCCATGTCTTCATTTTTAACTCTATTGGGTCAATTTTCTTTTTCTTTTTCCTTTTATTTTTAATTGACCTTTCAAAATGTAGCTTCAAGCCTTCTCCTCCATAAAAAGTTTTATTTAGTTAAATTACTTAATTTTTGATTTATTTGATTATTATGGTCTTCTTCTTCTCTGAAAAGACCAATTATGTCTCTGTTGGATGCTAAGTCTGCTGAAGTGTGCTGTCTCTGGGCAAGGTTAGTTGTCCGTGGTTCTCAGCTGTCAAGGACACTATTGGGAGGTAGGGCTTTAAATATAGGTCATTAGGTCATAGAGCTTTGTCCTCTTGAATGTATTAATAATGTTACTGTGGGAGTGAGCTACTTGTGGGAAAGCAGGCTTGTTAAAAAAGTGAATCAGGTTCCCTCTTGATCTCTTGCTTGCCCTCTCTTATCCTTCTACCTTCTGTGAGAGGTGACACACACACACAGGCACGCCAGGTTCTAGTGTCATCCTTTTGGACTTCTCAGCCTCCAGAGCAGTGAAATAAATAAATTTCTGTTCACTGTAAATTATCTAGTTTTGAGTTTTCTGTTATAAAGGAGAAAACAGGCTGATAAACCATCTATACATCAAGCATTTGAGAAATATGAAGGATATGCATATATAGTACTAATAATGATAATGGAAATTAATGGTGGTTGCTAGAGATAACTGATGCTTTCAAGAGAGATAATGTAAGGCTAAAAGTGATTAGCTGTCAACTAAAGGCTGATAAGGAAGTCTTTAAGTCTGCTTGACAGCATCTAAACTATGTTTTCTGTAGTTACAAAGGGGGGAAAAAGTAATAAGGACCAGACCCATGACTTAATCACAGCAGTAACAGCTCCAAAGATGTTCTGAGTCCCAACCTAGACAGGTTGGTAAGCCATGTTCAGGACCTTGATAGGAAAATAATTGAAGACTGAAAGGGGCCTCTAGGTTGAATAGCATTCAACGATGGCTTTTTAAGGAAGTAATCTTGAAATTCTGGATGTAATTGGAGATATTTCTGAGCAATCTCTTCTACGGAGTACAAATCCCATTGTCTGCCCTTCCAACAGTATGCCTTAAATTCTATCAGTATCAAGTTGTCTTTTCCAGTGCATTGACCCTGAGTGATGTCCTGTATTCAGTAAGCCCCAGTCATCATGCACCAAATTTAGTACTAGAAGCTTAGGAGTGATTGGCCTGTCATCAACTGAGAATAAGATATTATTTTTCTCAAGGAGGAAAATAGAGCAGAAATTCAAGAAGGATGAAAACAGAGTTATATCAAAAGCAAACTATGTCAATCTTCTTCCCAATTTTTCTGGCCATTACTGACAACTGAGGGCCCAACAGTGTCTAATAGCAAGTATAGAAACCTTCCCAATTTTTACCATTGACAAATAGCTACATTTTTCTGGGTCTCAATGGCTTTGTCTATAAATCAGGATGATATTATTTTCACCATGCACATTCTCCACAAGTTCATAAAACTACTTGTTTAGTACAAAAGTTATAATGTTAATACGGTAATAAGGAAAGCTATCATTCAAATATTCACTTACAGCAAGTGGGGGCATGTGTCAGAAGAAATGTTCAGTCGCCAAGACAAGTTTGGGAGAATGTTTAAAACAGAGGCCAGCAAAGGTTACAGAAAACCGCAAGTAGAAATAGTCTGAAGACCACCAGTGTTGTCCTTCACCACCTGCCCACTTGGAAGATACTTTCACATTTTAGAAACTTATCTGTGCTACTTTTTTTATTTTGCTCTAATAGAAGAAAGATGTATAGAGAAATGTAAGTTCCAAAATAATCACTACTTGCCATCTCCTAGAAGCAGCCCCCAAGCGATTCTCCAACTCTATTCGTTGAGCTGGGCACCGAGTCCCCAGGACACTCATCTGTTTACTTTACCAAGTCAAAAAGTCTTAATCTCACTGGAGAGCCTCACCCCCCGGCCTCTCTTCAAGTTCGTGGTCCAGGCATCTATGAAATTTCACCCCAGGTCACTGTGCTCCTTCTAGTCCCCATCTCAGTGGAGTACCCAGTTGCTCTAAAATTTCCCACTCTTGGCTACTGACTTTTTCCTCCAAAGAATATCTATTGTACAGAAATCAGTTCCACTTTTTTTAGTACAGTGATAAAAGTAAATGGAGAAAAAAAAATGGCACTAAATTCCTGTATTAGAACAATCTGAATCAACCAGAGCTGTATTAACTATTCTAATTTTGATCAATAGGTTGTAACTATGTTCACCTGGCCTTCCACCTATCAAGAGCTCAAAGCATTGATAAGCATGGACTCATTATATATTGAAAAAGAAAACTTCTGGATAAATGATTGGGGATTCGAAAAACAAATACATATGAAAGATATTTTGTTACTTGGGCCATGTCCCCCTTTATTTTCAATGTGAAAGAAAGATCTTTTCCCCATCATCTTAATGTCAGTGCTCTTCAAGGTGTGAGGAGAAATTTTTGAGTTAACTGCCTCTTTTAAGGCTTCCATTTTGGTGATTGTATTAGTGTGCTAGGGCCATCACAGAGTATCATGAGCTATAGGAAATGTATTTTCTCACAGTTCCTGAAGCTAGAAGTTGCAGATCAAGATGTCAGAAGGATGGTTATCTTCTTAGGGAGGCATGGGAAGGATCTATTCCAGGCTCTCTCCTTGGCATGTCAATGGGTTGTTTTCTCCTAAGTCTCTTTATTATCTTCCCTGTGTGTCTTTGTGTTCAAATTTCCAATTTTTGTAAGGACACAGATCATACTCTATTAGAAGCTACCCTGCTCCAAGTTGACATCATCCTAACTTAATTGGTTGCATTTACAATGCCTTATTTCCTAATGTCATGTTATGAGGTAGTGGAGGTTGAAATTTCAACATTTAAATTTGGGGGACACACAAGACACTTCCTAAGACTTAATACAAATTTTAGATACTTATCGAGGAAGAAGGAAAAAGAACTTAAAACATATGATAGAAAGGAACTAAGTTGGAACTTTATTATTTTGAATATCTAGCTACTCAATCTTAGAAAACTCCTAAAACAAGAGTAGTCTTTTGGGCAGAGATCTATATACCTTTATGTCAACTCTGGACTGTAAAACACATCAATCATGAAGCAGGATTTGTTTATGAAAGGCTTTTTATCTCTTGTGTTTGTGTTAGGTAACTTCATATTTTAAAATTTATTTTTACTTTTTCTGATTGTTATATAATAATTGTATGTATTTATGGGATAACTGTGATGATTTGATTTATGTATACATATATTGGGTAATAATTAAATCAAGGTAATTAGCATATCTACCACCTTCAGTGACTATCATTTCTTTATGGCAAATACATACAAAATCCTTTTTGCTGGCTATTTTGAGATACACAGTGCATTATTGCTAACTATATTCACCCTTATTGTGCCATGGAGAGTTATCTTACCACAGAATTATACAAAACAGCATCTCTCTACTGTAGTGAGACAGTCTTATATTAGCAATAATAAAAGATATTCAACATTTGCACATGAGACTTCTAACCAAAATTGTAACAAAACCTAATGACTATATCAGTTCTTTCTAACTCATGAAAAATCATAAATCTTTTTCATCAACCACCATATTTTTAAAAATTCATCAATCCTTTGTTTGAACTTATTAATGAGAAATCAACAATTTGAGCCTCCTTTCTCACTGACTTAAACCCACTAATTATTTGGATAACATGAAATCATGCAAACTTAATGCATATGCATTTTTAAAATAAAATTTTTTCTTCAGTAAAAAAGCCATCCACTTCCACTTAGACCTGTTCCATGTAACTTATGTAAAGAACAGTCAGGGACTAACTGATAGACATCTGAGTTATTAGTGTGTAATAGAAGATTTAAAGTGTTGCTTTTCAATTTAGACCAAAGTTTCAGAATGCTGATAAGGCTTCCTTTGTGTTTAAAGTGTTAGTGAATTAAATACAATCATGATAGGGAAGTATTCGGGATTTCAATATAGGCTGCTGTGAATTTTAATTAATGATAGGACACTGTTTTCCTTACCCATTCTATTTGTTAAAATTTATTCTGATACCTAAATGCATCATACAACTAATAAAGTAATATTTGCTTTCTTAAATTTCTCAGTTCCACAAGTTGTTTCTTTTAAAACATTTCATTCAACATGTTTTCTAGAATGTAGTCTCTAGTTTAAAGACAATATAAGGTCAAAACTTTTAGTTCATTTCTATGCAGGCTCAAAGAAGCATGTTATTTAAAGTATGAGCTTCTTGGACTAATTTTCATAAATATCTGGTTTATTAATAAGCCTATATCCTATGTCTTATTCATTTTCCTTGACACTACAGAGGGATTCTGCCACCCTAAGAGTTATAGTTCCCATGTATAATGTGGAGATTTTATATTCAGCTTTATGGATTTTCTTTAATTCTTAAAAATAACCCTATCAGATATATTCTGAAGAAAATAGCAACAATTTAAATCTAAGATGTCTGCAATAAACAAACAATAAGATGAATAATTGGTTCATGTATGTGGAAAGTCCAGAAAATTTAGGATTTCAGGCCAGTTCAGAATTGCAATTTTAATTTCTGTGGCTCTCTATACTTATTTGTGTACTGTTTCCATTTGAGAACTGGTTCTCTTCAGCTTTAGAGACAGGACTGGGGCCCTCATAGAATGCATGTCTAATCGACTCATCATGATAAGCTGGAGGACTACCCAACTGTTTTCTTCAGCTTCCATGGAAGAGAAGAGAAAAATATTTCCTAAATGCTCCAGAGTTTGTTTCCTTATTTCTTGTTGGTGTAAATACAGTCATGTGCTTCCTATTTCTGGGATGGGCTAATGGGTTTATAGTAGTCTGATCTAGCTACACAACTAAAATTTGAGTACATCTTATCCAAATAATATATCTGAGGACAGAGGAGAGGCTCTTGAAGGAAATGCAAGAGCATCAGAAGGAAGAAATAGATACAGGTAATCAAGCAACAAATGCCTACTATGGTAGGCTTTATGATTACCACTTACTAGACAAATTGAAATATGGAGAATAAGTTTTGCTTGTGTCAAGATTCTTCAGCTACTAAAATATACTTGAAAAATACATAGTTAGTATCAGAAAAGAGCTTCATCTGCAAAACCAAGTTCTTATACAGAGGTTTAGTAATATTAAACTACTTTGACAGTTGATAAAATCTTGTCTCAACCTCAGTGTATCTGTTTCTATTTTTGAATTAAAAAAGCATTTACTTAGTTTTTATAGCTATGACATAATTAATTATTGACTATCATATATTAGCATCAGTGGCCAAAAAATCATTTATTCCCACATTATACAAAAGCAGTACAATGATTATCACCAAATACCATGAACCAGATACAACTTCTGGTTGTACTAAATATACCTAGGAGGTGCCATTTGTTATCAAGAATTTTAACTGGATAATACAGTAACAGAGTTCCATAAAGGTTATATTCCTGAAAATGCTCTTTACTTAAATAGGTCCATATTTGAAAAGAATGCAGTTATGGGAAGAAAATATGCACTCTGTACATTTCACACAATTGAAATGCCTTCCTGCCTTTGCTAGTATTGCTGCCCTTATAGCCTCTAAGTCATCTGGTTCCAAGTAATTCTACTAAATTTTTACTGTAAACACAATTTCTATCTCTTTATGATTTAAAAAATCTCAAATGCCACATTGCTTTTGTAAACCTGATGTTGCAACATACCCAGGGAAGCTGTTAGGAATGCAAATAAGAAGGTGACTTCGTTATAATATTCAGAATGGTAAAGCCTCATGAAATTGAAAGCACACTTTTTAAGATACCATTAATAACAACTGGTCTCCTCTTGGTGTTCTGAAGCAATGGAGAAACTGACATTGGAGCCCCATGGGAAGGAGAATTACTGCTTGATTAATGGCAACCAAACTGCCCAATACAGCAGAAAGCTAGGGCTAAGATGGAAATCCCTTTGCCCTGTTACCTTCCTGAACAATTCATACCCTGGAAATACCTATTGGACTCAACAGACTTGACCAGCCAGCAAAAGAGAAAAGCTTAGAAATTGTAACAGTGGAAGCAAGTGCTGACTCATCTGCATAAAACAGGAGGCAATTACAAAGGAGGAACCTCCCTGCTTCTTTTCACCACCAGGTATAAGTATACAAGAAAAAGAGCTGAGAAAAAAAAAATAGCAGAGATTCAACCCAGTTCCCATGAACCAACAAGTAAGAAAAACAAACAACAACAAAAATTCTTAAATTAAAACACATAAATTTTAATTTTTAAAAAATTCCAAAATACATGCCTACCAAGTTCTTGTTGTATAATTGTTGTATGCAGATCAATAGATTTTTTTCCCCCAGTGGTACTGAAAATTAAACCTAGGATCCCTTAACTGCTGAAGCACATCCCCAGCCCTTTTTATTTTTATTTTGAGATAGGGTCTTGATAAATTGCTGGGGTTGGCCTTGGAGTGGTGATCCTCCTGCCTCAGCCACATAAATTGACAAGATTATAGGAATGTGCCACCAAAACCACAAGATAGGATACTAATTAGAACAAGTTATACTCCAAGTACCTATAATATGTCAAAATATACTCTTCTGTCATGTATATCTTAAGAGAACAAATAAAAAAGTTAAAAAATAAAAGATACTTTGATTCAAAGGTATTATTGCAGTAAGTAAAACACTGTGACCATGACATCTGCAAGTATCTCAAAATAAATAAAAATAATTTCTGCTAATAACAAAGGCAGTGAAACAGAAATAAAAAAAAACTTTTTGGTGAAGCTAGACAATGAGGAGAAATGACCAGCAGTATTCAACGAGAGAAGAGTCTCACTGTATGGTGAGGTGATACTCAGGAGAAGCTGAGGAGAGCACAGTTGGCTTTTCATGCCTGCTCAGGTTTGGGGTTAAGCAGAATGCAGGTGCCTATAGGAAAGATCAGCATGAAAAAATCTGACCAAAGTTTGGTAAAGACAAAGCA
Organism: Urocitellus parryii; assembly: GCF_045843805.1. Classification (NCBI taxonomy): domain Eukaryota; kingdom Metazoa; phylum Chordata; class Mammalia; order Rodentia; family Sciuridae; genus Urocitellus; species Urocitellus parryii. Next base: position 25,843,217 of record NC_135546.1, on the reverse strand, counting down.
TGGGGTGAGAAATGGGTCATTATAAACACTGGTCCTCTTCCTAATCCAATTCCAAGTAATTCTCTTCTGGCTTTACCACTGAAGGCCTTTTTGTTGTTCAGATGGGAATCTTCTTGTACCCAAGGCTTTATGCTTGTTTCTGGAAGGTATTGCTGGTAAAATTATCCATTGGTGCTTCGCATAACTGGGACAACTGTGCTGAAAACCTTCTCTACTGGGTTTGCCACTGGAATTGAAAGAACACAAAAGTCATTGTCTTTACCATCCCACTGAAACCATTTCTACCCTTACTTGGAAATGGTACATTCCTCTAAAAGGTTCCTATTTCAGTTAATGCTTTTCTAGAAGTGAAGTAAGTAATCCTAATCTGTCATGAACCAATAGAGCATTTCAATAATCCAAGTTCTTCTAAATTTTCTCCAGGTAGTTTTCTAGTGTTACACTTTACTTCTCAACTTGAGATCTCCCTGCATCTTCTGTAGGATGGGAGAAAGAAATTGTTTAATGGAATACACATCTGAGCAATACAGTCTCCCTTCTTCTACATATTCTACTTCTGGGTTCTCTTACATTTGCCAGGAGCATCAGTTTTCTTATGAGACACTAAATATTCAAACAGATAGCCACATAATAAATAGTCACAGAACTCTGACCCACAATCTCTGTAGCATCCAGACCAGAAATCTAAACTAATCAATGCAGTATAGGCCCATATGATTAGGACTTGGTCAACAATGGTCAACTTCCCCAATTTTTGTCCCTGTTCCAACTCATGAACTAAGAACCAACCAGAGAAAGCCAATTATGCTCTGGGAACCAATCACATAGAAAAATTGACTTCCAGATAGTTGGCTTGCCTTCAGATGCCTCATTCTGCAAAAGAAAAAATTCCTTATACACTTGTTAAAATGGCAAGGAAATTTTTAATCAAGACCATACAAGAAAGGTCAAGAAAATTGCAATAATAGATATTGAACTGAATACTGCTGAAATGAAAGGCTGGAGGATTTTTAAGCAGTGGGAAGAAAAAATATTGGAGGACTTTAGAGGGAAGGTAGGTCAATGTGATGAGTCCATCTGGAATTACAGAAGTTAGACTCCTACTCTCTTCAGAGACTGGGAGACATGATCTCTACCTTTCTTGATTACATTTCAAAATATTAGCTCACAGGCCCTTGGAAAAGTTTTCTTAATTGCAGAATATTTATATCTTAAAGGGCCAGAGGAAAAACATGCAACTTTCAGCTTTCTAAAATGAATGCACTAAAAATGGAGGTCAGGGGCTGTGGTCAGAAAGAAGACTATCTATGGTTTAGTTAACCTGAGGGAACACTGTGCTACCTTGGCAGTGCCAGAAGCCTCTAGTCAGAGGGCACTTGAGGACTTCCTGTTCTTTATCAGAAAGTTTTCCCACTCCCATTCCTGTCCTTCAGTCTCTGCTGAACACAGGTGATGGTGACTGGCTCCCTGACTATAGCCACCTCCAAATAAAATAGAGCCCTTTATCCTCACTGGGGTTGTCTTCATTTATTCCTACACTTGGAATATGAAATTCTCCTATAATGATCCTTAGATATTTTTATCCATTTTCATGTATGGTGACTAAAATGAACAAAAGGAAACCAAGTGATAAATAATGATATCTCCTCATATTTCAAGTCCATAAAGAAGGAATTCTAGAGTGTCTGCAGGGAGGAGGGACTGTGAACAGCAGCAGAGCGAGCCCAAAGCCTGCTGAGGGGCGGAACCGGCCCCTCCCCCAGTGCCTGCAAGCGAGGCGAACCGGCAAGCCACGGGCGGGCGGGTCAGGCCCAGCAACCAGCCAAGGGACTGCAGCTACACGCGCCGGCGGGGAACGCTGACCGGACCCACTAGGACAGGTCCGGCGGCGGACGGCTGAGGGCTAGGCCCGTCCCCTCCCCCAGTGTCTGCAGGTAGGCGGGACTGTGAACAGGAGCAGAGCTGGCCCAAAGCCTGCTGAGGGGCGGAACCGGCCCCTCCCCCAGTGCCTGCAAGCTAGGCGAACCGGCAAGCCACGGGCAGGCGGGTCAGGCCCAGCAACCAGCCAAGGGACTGCAGCTACACGCGCCGGCGGGGAACGCTGACCGGACCCACTAGGACAGGTCCGGCGGCGGACGGCTGAGGGCTAGGCCCGTCCCCTCCCCCAGTGTCTGCAGGGAGGAGGGACTGTGAACAGCAGCAGAGTGAGCCCAAAGCCTGCTGAGGGGCGGAACCGGCCCCTTCCCCAGTGCCTGCAAGCGAGGCGAACCGGCAAGCCACGGGCGGGCGGGTCAGGCCCAGCAACCAGCCAAGGGACTGCAGCTACACGCGCCGGCGGGGAACGCTGACCGGACCCACTAGGACAGGTCCGGCGGCGGACGGCTGAGGGCTAGGCCTGTCCCCTCCCCCAGTGTCTGCAGGTAGGCGGGACTGTGAACAGGAGCAGAGCTGGCCCAAAGCCTGCTGAGGGGCGGAACCGGCCCCTTCCCCAGTGCCTGCAAGCGAGGCGAACCGGCAAGCCACGGGCGGGCGGGTCAGGCCCAGCAACCAGCCAAGGGACTGCAGCTACACGCGCCGGCGGGGAACGCTGACCGGACCCACTAGGACAGGTCCGGCGGCGGACGGCTGAGGGCTAGGCCCGTCCCCTCCCCCAGTGTCTGCAGGGAGGAGGGACTGTGAACAGCAGCAGAGCGAGCCCAAAGCCTGCTGAGGGGCGGAACCGGCCCCTCCCCCAGTGCCTGCAAACAAGGCGAACCGGCAAGCCACGGGCGGGCGGGTCAGGCCCAGCAACCAGCCAAGGGACTGCAGCTACACGCGCCGGCGGGGAACGCTGACCGGACCCACTAGGACAGGTCCGGCGGCGGACGGCTGAGGGCTAGGCCTGTCCCCTCCCCCAGTGTCTGCAGGTAGGCGGGACTGTGAACAGGAGCAGAGCTGGCCCAAAGCCTGCTGAGGGGCGGAACCAGCCCCTCCCCCAGTGCCTGCAAGCGAGGCGAACCTGCAACCCATCGGGAGGTTAGGCCCAGCAACCTATGGAGTGACACAGGTGCCTCTGGCGCCTGCTGGGTAGGTGGACCTTTGACCGACCAGCAAAGCAGACCTAGGGCCTGCCAGCATGGTAGACGGATCACACTAATTGGAGGAGGATCACAGCCACTACCTGCCCTGCAAGGGTGATTTTTCAACTATACAAGAGCAATATAAATAAATAGAGGGGGAAAATATCAAAGACACAACAATTTCACCAAGCAGAAAGAAACGCCAGCAGCATGAAACGACAAGGAAAGAAAGGACCACAGGCAATGCAGGTCAACTCAACTTTAGAAGAGGTAATAGCTGCAACAGATGGAATGTCAGATAGAGAGCTCAGGACATACATGCTTCAGATGATCTGGAGTCTCAAGGAAGACATGAGACAGCAAAATCAGACAATGAAAGATCACATTTACAAACAAATCCAGGAAGTTAAAGATCAATTTCACAGGGAGATAGAGGTAATAAAAAACAGACAAATAGAAATACTAGGAATGCAGGAAACAATAAACCAACTTAAAAACTCAATTGAGAATACTACCAGCAGAGTGGATCACTTAGAAGATAGAACATCAGACAATGAAGACAGAGTATTTCAACTTGAAAAGAACATAGATAGCTCAGCAAGTCTACTAAGAAACCATGAGCAGAACATTCAAGAGCTATGGGATAATATCAAAAGACCTAACTTAAGAGTCATTGGGATACAGGAAGGCACAGAGCTCCAAACCAAAGGATTAAGCAATCTATTCAGTGAAATAATACAAGAAAACTTCCCAGACTTGAAGAATGAGACAGAATCCCAAATCCTAGAAGCCTACAGGACGCCGAATGTGCAAAATCATAAGAGATCCACACCAAGACACATTATAATGAAGATGTCCAACATACAGAACAAGGAGAGAATTTTAAAAGCTACAAGGGAAAGGAAGCAGATTACATTTAGGGGTAAACCAATCAGAATAACAGCTGATCTCTCAACACAGACTCTAAAAGCTAGAAGATCCTGGAATAACATATTTCAAACGCTTAAAGAAAATGGATTCCAACCAAGAATCTTGTATCCGGCGAAATTAAGCTTCAGGTTAGAAGATGAAATTAAAACCTTCCACGATAAACAAAAGTTAAAAGAATTCACAGCTAGAAAACCATCTCTTCAAAAAATCCTTGGCAAAACATTACAGGAAGAGGAAATGGAAAATAACATTGATAACCAACAATGGGAGGTAGGACAGTAAAGGGGGGAAAGTAGTCAAAGAGGATAACAAATCAGGTTTAGTAACATCAATAAACAAATATGGATAGAAGAACAAACCATATCTCAATAATAACCCTAAATGTTAATGGCTTAAACTCACCAATTAAGAGACACAGGCTAGTAGAATGGATCAAAAAACAAGACCCAATAATATGCTGTCTACAGGAGACGCATTTGATAGGAAAAGATGTACATAGACTGAAGGTGAAAGGTTGGGAAAAATCATATCACTCATATGGACCACGGAAACAAGCAGGAGTGTCCATACTCATATCTAATAAAATAGATTTCAAGCCAAAGCTAATCAAAAGGGATAAAGAAGGACACTTCATACTGCTCAAGGGAACCATACACCAACAAGACATAACAATCATAAATATATATGCCCCAAATAACAGAGCAGCCATGTTCATCAAGCAAACTCTTCTCAAGTTCAAGAGTCTAATAGACCACCATACAGTAATCATGGGAGACTTCAACACACCTCTCTCACCACTGGACAGATCTTCCAAACAAAAGTTAAATAAGGAAACTATAGAACTCAATAACACAATTAACAACCTAGACTTAATTGACATATGTAGACTATACCACCCAACATCAAGTAGCTACACTTTTTTCTCAGCAGCACATGGAACCTTCTCAAAAATAGACCATATACTATGTCACAGGGCAACTCTTAGACAATACAAAGAGGTAGAGATAATACCATGCATCTTGTCTGATCATAATGGAATGAAACTGAAAATCAATGATAAAAGAAGAAAGGAAAAATCAAACATCACCTGGAGAATGAACAATAGGTTGCTGAGTGATCAATGGGTTTTAGAAGACATCAAGGAGGAAATTAAAAAATTCCTAGAGTTAAATGAAAACACAGACACAACATATCGGAATCTATGGGACACATTGAAAGCAGTTCTAAGAGGAAAATTAATTGCTTGGAGTTCATTCCTCAAAAAAAGAAAAAACCAACAAATAAATGATCTCATACTTCATCTCAAAATCCTAGAAAAAGAAGAGCAAAACAACAGCAAAAGAAGTAGAAGGCAAGAAATAATTAAAATCAGAGCTGAAATTAATGAAATTGAAACAAAAGAAACAATTGAAAAAATTGACAAAACTAAAAGCTGGTTCTTTGAAAAAATAAATAAAATTGACAGACCCTTAGCCATGCTAACGAAGAGAAGAAGAGAGAGAACCCAAATTACTAGCATACGGGATGAAAAAGGCAATATCTCAACAGACACTTTAGAAATACAGAAGATAATCAGAAATTACTTTGAATCCTTATACTCCAATAAAATAGAAGATAGTGAAGGCATAGATAAATTCCTTGAGTCTTATGATCTGCCCAGATTGAGCCAGGAGGATATAGACAACCTAAACAGACCAATAACAATAGAGGAAATAGAAGAAACCATCAAAAGACTACCAACTAAGAAAAGCCCAGGACCGGATGGATATACAGCAGAGTTTTACAAAACCTTTAAAGAGGAACTAACACCAATACTTTTCAAGCTATTTCAGGAAATAGAAAAAGAGGGAGAACTTCCAAATTCGTTCTACGAGGCCAACATCACCCTGATTCCGAAACCAGACAAAGACACTTCAAAGAAAGAAAACTACAGACCAATATCTCTAATGAACCTTGATGCAAAAATCCTCAATAAAATTCTGGCGAATCGGATTCAAATACATATCAAAAAAATTATACACCATGATCAAGTAGGATTCATCCCTGGTATGCAAGGTTGGTTCAATATACGGAAATCAATAAATGTTATCCACCACATCAATAGACTTAAAAATAAGAACCATATGATCATATCGATAGATGCAGAAAAAGCTTTCGACAAAGTACAGCATCCCTTTATGTTCAAAACTCTAGAAAAATTAGGGATAACTGGATCATACCTCAACATTGTAAAAGCAATCTATGATAAGCCACAGGCCAGCATCATTTTGAATGGAGAAAAATTGAAGGCATTCCCTCTAAGATCTGGTACAAGACAGGGATGCCCTCTCTCACCACTTCTGTTCAACATAGTCCTCGAAATACTGGCCAGAGCAATTAGGCAGACGAAAGAAATTAAAGGCATAAAAATAGGAAAAGAAGAACTTAAATTATCACTATTTGCAGATGATATGATTCTATACCTAGCAGACCCAAAAGGGTCTACAAAGAAGCTATTAGAGCTAATAAATGAATTCAGCAAAGTGGCAGGATATAAGATCAACACGCATAAATCAAAGGCATTCCTGTATATCAGTGACAGAGCCTCTGAAACGGAAATGAGGACAACTACTCCATTCACAATATCCCCCCAAAAAATAAAATACTTGGGAATCAACCTAACAAGAGAGGTGAAAGATTTATACAATGAAAATTACAGAACCCTAAAGAAAGACATAGAAGAAGACCTTAGAAGATGGAAAAATATACCCTGCTCATGGATAGGCAGAACTAACATCATCAAAATGGCGATATTACCAAAAGTCCTATATAAGTTCAATGCAATGCCAATCAAAATCCCAACAGCATATCTTGTAGAAATCGATAAAAGAATCATGAAATTCATATGGAACAATAAAAGACCCAGAATAGCAAAAACAATACTAAGCAGGAAGTGTGAATCAGGCGGTATAGGGATACCAGACTTCAAACTATACTACAGAGCAATAGTAACAAAAACAGCATGGTACTGGTACCAAAACAGGCGGGTGGACCAATGGTACAGAATAGAGGACACAGTAACCAATCCACAAAACTACAACTATCTTATTTTTGATAAAGGGGCTAAAAGCATGCAATGGAGGAAGGATAGCATCTTCAACAAATGGTGCTGGGAAAACTGGAAATCCATTTGCACCAAAATGAATCTGAATCCCTATCTCTCGCCGTGCACAAAAGTTAACTCAAAATGGATCAAGGAGCTTGATATTAAATCAGAGACATGGCATCTGATAGAAGAAAAAGTTGGTTATGATCTACACGCTGTGGGATCGGGCTCCAAATTCCTCAATAGGACACCCATAGCGCTAGAGTTAACGAATAGAATCAACAAATGGGACTTACTCAAACTAAAAAGTTTTTTCTCAGCAAAAGAAACAATAAGAGAGATAAACAGGGAGCCTACATCCTGGGAACAAATCTTTACTCCACACACTTCAGATAGAGCCCTAATAACCAGAATATACAAAGAACTCAAAAAATTAGACAATAAGATAACAAATAACCCAATCAATAAATGGGCCAAGGACCTGAACAGACACTTCTCAGAGGAGGACTTACAATCAATCAACAAGTACATGAAAAAATGCTCACCATCGCTAGCAGTCAGAGAAATGCAAATCAAAACTACCCTAAGATACCATCTCACTCCAGTAAGACTGGCAGCCATTAGGAAGTCAAACAACAATAAGTGCTGGAGAGGATGCGGGGAAAAGGGCACTCTTGTTCACTGCTGGTGGGACTGCAAATTGGTGCAGCCAATTTGGAAAGCAGTATGGAGATTTCTTGGAAAGCTGGGAATGGAACCACCATTCGACCCAGCTATTCCCCTTCTGGGTCTATTCCCTAAAGCCCTAACAAGAGCATGCTACAGGGACACTGCTACATCGATGTTCATAGCAGCTCAATTCACGATAGCAAGACTGTGGAACCAGCCTAGATGCCCTTCAATAGATGAATGGATAAAAAAAATGTGGCATTTATATACTATGGAGTATTACTCTGCATTAAAAAATGACAAAATCATAGAATTTGGAGGGAAATGGATGGCATTAGAGCAGATTATGCTAAGTGAAGCTAGTCAATCTTTAAAAAACAAATTCCAAATGACTCCTTTGATATAAGGAGAGTAAACAAGGACAGGGTAGGGACGAAGAGCTTGAGAAGAAGATTTACATTAAACAGGGATGAGAGGTGGGAGGGAAAGGGAGTGAGAAGGGAAAGTGCATGGAAATGGAAGGCGATCCTCAGGGTTATAAAAAATGTAATATAAGAGGAAAGGAGGGGTAAGACAAGATAATACAAATGGAAGAAATGATTTACAGTAGAAGGGGTAGAGAGAGAAATGGGGAGGGGAGGGGAGGGGAGGGGAGGGGGGATAGTAGAGAATAGGACAATCAGCAGAATACATCAGACACTAGAAAGGCAATATGTCAATCAATGGAAGGGAAACTGATGTGATACAGCAATTTTTATACGGGGTAAAAGCGGGAGTTCATAATCCATGTGAATCAACCATGTAATATGATGTATTAAGAACTATGTAATGTTATGAACGACCAATAAAAAAATAAAAATAAATAAAAAAAAGAAGGAATTCTACTAAATTGTAAATTTAAGAACATTAAAAACAACTGTGAATTTTGACCCCATTTCTATCTGGGCTCACATACATACACATGCAAATACACACACACAAAACTTGCAAAATACAGTAATTATGAGTTAATAAATAAATAAGTGCAAAATGATAGAGAGCAAGGTACACAGACTCCATATTGGCAAGGATGGACAGATTTCATAGAGAAAGTGAAATTTGAGCAGAATCTTAAAGGAGGTTTGTCCTGGAGCTTTCCGGGGAAGTATTCTCAAAAACGCTCTGTGTGCTTGGTATGTCTGGGAAATAGCAAGGAAACCAGCAAATAAAAACAGTATTATCTGAAGGAGATGCATGGGAGTGGAGGGAAAATGGGTGAGGTCAAGGAGACAGTGGAGTGGGGGGGAGTATCAGACGACACAGGACCACAGATTTATAAGGGCAAGTAGAAATGCATTGGCTTTTCCCCTGGATTAAACAGATAGGCATTGGAGGGTTTTAAGCAAAATTATCGTTGCAATAATTTTATGTGACAAAGAGAAAAACACAAGGCAGAGCTAGTCACAGTACTTGGCCTCTCTCTAAGGCCACTCTACCACAAACCTGGAAGAAATTCTCTAACCAGACACTACTAGTGCAGGGTTTATTATGACAAGATGGGGCTGGGGAGCCTTTTATCCTCACTTACCACTCAAAAGAACCTCTATTCTCCTGAAAAATCTATGCCAAGTGGAAAGACTTCCAGTTCCTCAAATGAGTTGGGGATTGACCAATGAGTTGGGGATTGACCAAATGAGTTGGGGATTGACCAAGGCCACTTGTTCTGACAGTTGGAAACTGTCTTAAGTGCTTTCTCCTCTGCTTCCCTGATCTTGACAAATGTTCAACAAGCTTTATCTTTTTGTCTTTTTTTTTATTTTAAGCCTAATTCTGCTGGAGGTTTCTATTTATCAAAAAAGGACTGCCAAGAGAGAAACTATTACAAAGAAAACACATTTTGGTGGCTTATGTAGGATTATTTCCAAAAGGTAATGTAGATTCCTATGAAAAAGATAGGATCAAAATTCTCCAGGAGCCTAGCTTGCTAAGCCCATTATCACATTCTATGTGCTACTATTAGCAGAACAAAGTCAATCAATGCATTTTGGTCAATAATCCTCTCAACTATTAACAGGGAAAAAATGTGAGACTCTAAATGAAATATCTTGAGTTCGATAAGGTGCTCATTATACTGAGAGGAGCAATTTGCATGTTAGCACGGAAATACGATAGGGTTTTAAAAAACCCTCTTCAGTCTCCTAGTCAACTTGATTGTAAAGGATATAATCATTGCCTCTTTTCTGTAAATTGCATTTAATAATTCTGCATTTTCCCCACCATTTTCTACTGAAAGACAGAGATAAAGAATAAAAATTGAAAAGAGTAAGCAAGAGTTTCCTCGCATTTAAAATGTTGTCAGTTTTCCATGCTATGTAATGTAGAGGTAGGTGTTTCTCCCTACTGGGGAGCTCCTACTTAAACTTAGTGAAATATCAATGTGGTTGATAAACTGAATTCCCAGAAAAGAGACTACTGTAAAGGCTCAAGGCCAGGAAGCAAAAGTTATGTAAGTCACAGAGAAGAGAACATATCCTTTAAAATATGCCCTCTCTCTTACAAGAGCTGCTAATCAATTGAAAGAGATAAAGGTGTGTGGGGGGCATCAATGGCTGCCACGTCTATAATAAGAAACCTAATTTTATGCTATTATCTGTTTGATGGTTTAAGCAGAGTAAAGTGACACTGATCTGGAAATGTGAGGATGAAGCAGAACAAGAGAGTGTTTGTAACGGGAATAATTTCAGGCACCCATGAGGCTTCACATAAAACTCATTTGCACATAGACAAGGCTCTCTTATGGATGATGGATAAATGTAATTCGTAGTTACCAGAGGAATTTTTTTTTTAACTTACAAGTAGTCTAAGACAGAATAATGAAATCCAGACTGAAATTGTTTTAAAAATTAAAGCAATTTTAAATGAATTGAATTTCTAAATGATTAGACATTCATGGTGGACAGTTCCTTTAAATAACTAATGCAAATTCACTTAGTTATTATTGTAATATTTAATATTCATAAACAATACTGCCCAAAGAATCAATATCGCCCAATGGATATTTGCCCATGTGAAAAGGGGTCATGAATTTTTAATAAATATATGAGAGCTTTCAGGTACATTTCACACAATAGAAAACATATATGAACTTTAATCTTTTATCCATGATCTTCCTGACAAGTAGAAAAGGGGATAAAATTTGAAACAAGAAAGATCAAAGCTGATTAAAAATGTACTAGCGCCATCTGGTGTGTGAAATAAAAATCATTATCTACTTTAGCAGCTAAATCAACTCTCTTTTTGTGGGCTTAGTGCAAAGCGATTATGGCATAATTAAGCCATAATTCTTGCAATGGGATTCCCTTTACGGCTAATGCCCAGATGTGAATATTTACCATTTGGATTGGAACTCAATGAACCTAGGAACGTGAGGCTGGTTCAAACAGTAAGTTGCCATTATACATATATTCAAATGTTTCAGGAAAAAAAAATGTGCTTCAACTCAAGAATCCACATAAGTGCTACAGTTTTCCTCTCTATGTTTCTTAAGAAAACCTTGATTGAAACTGGAAAAGTGTTTCTATACTTTTAGAAACAACATCTCTATAAAAATATAGGAGAAGCAGATGGGGAGCACATTTTTAAGGAAGAAACTTTGAGGCTTATAATGCTAATGCACTAAGATAAATTTAGCAATATATAGAAAAAATAGAAATCTAAGTAGTGGAATTTAAGTGGCTTGGAAATTTATGCACAAATCTATTAAAAGGACTTGAAAAATAAACTGCACTTCATGCTGTTCCGCAACTGATTTTTAATGTATCTATACATTAAATGCAATAACTCTCCTGTTCCCTGACATTCCTGGTATGATTTGAGCTACAGACTTCCTTTATTCATTCCTTCTTTTCTTTCTTTCTTTCTTTCTTTCTTTCTTTCTTTCTTTCTTTCTTCTTTCTTTCTTCTTTCTTTCTTTCTTTCTTTCTTTCTTTCTTTCTTTCTTTCTTTCTTTCTTTCTTTCTTTCTTTCTTTCAGGGATTATACCCAAAGGTTCTTAACAACTTAGGCACATCGTAGCCCTTTTTATATTTTGTTTTGAGATAGGATCTCGCTAAATTGTTTAGGCCACATTTCAACTTGTGATCCTCCTGCCTCAGGCTCCCAAGTCACTGGGATCACAGGCATATGCCACTATGCCCAGTGAGCTACAGAGATTTCTGACAATTTCAAAGACCATCAGAATATTCCTACTTAAGAATATGCATACTTACAACTCAGAAGCAGTCAGCCCTCTGGTATCAAGAATTCTTTAGACTTCCTCTTTACGTTTTGGCTACATTAATGAGACCTAATAGCATTGTGCTTGTTTCTTTAAATAAATACATTTCCAATGTTGTAGCCATGTTCCTTCCGCACAACTAAGTAAGATGCAGCACATAGCCCAGCCATAAAGAACATGAAAACTAAAGTTATAGCTCCTTGTCATATTAAATAAGAATTTTGAAGAGGGTATCCTCTGACTCTTTAGTTATCAAGAAATCAAACTTTTATTAAAAGAAAAAACAATAAAATAGTGAAAATTTTGGGACTTTAAAATGGCAGACTTTTAATATTTGATAACGGATAACTGAGATCATTGCTTCAAAATAAAACAGTTTTACAAGATATCTGCTGGATGTTGGAATCTAATTTCAAGTGATGGTAAGAAATTTTATGTTCTTTCTGCCTGCAGCCCCGAGCAATCATCCCTACCAGAAAAGCAGAGAACAAAGAAACACTAGGGAGCTGGGCAAGCTTATCTTCCTGTCCCACTAGAGAACTGATGGATGTGGCAGAGGAAAAGAGTGGATGCTGGGACTGGGCTGTATCAGCACTGGCCACTTGCTCTCACCTGAGAGGATGCTTCGAGGAGCAGGAGAGGTCTTTAATACAGACATCCAAAAAGATTCAGGAGAAATGATACTGTTTATACCAAGTCATGAATTTCCAAAGTGACTAATAGAGAACTTACGGTTTGACTTAAAGCAAGATCAATAATTCAGTAACATTTTCCCCTGTAATTTAAGAATAATTATGTTAGATGCACTGCACTAAATGTCTACTGTGTTCTAGGAATAGCTCAGTGATGAAAAAGTTATGTTGCTTGCATAAAATCAGAACCCACATAATTCAAGACTAAATCTCTTGTAGTAATAAACATAAAATACAGGAAATATCTTCCTGGAGTACATAAATTTGCAAGAAGTAAGGAGTATTTTCTGCTTTGAAACATTTGTTTACTGCTTAATAAAAACTCGATGTAAACTTTTTTTCTATTCCTTTTTTGTCCAAGCATCAAGAACTCTGTGTCCTTATACAAAATTTAAATGGTGTGGAACATCAAATTTGCATCAAAATCATGTTTTTCAAATTTCTCCATGATCTGTGCTTGACTATATGTTGATTTTTGCACACTAAAATGTATGCTCTTTAAAAGAATTTTTTAAGTCAACATTTTGTCTTGATGGTACTTTGGAATTCTACTTTAGTATTTTTTCTTCTCTTTCTTTTCTTTTTTTTTTTTTTTTTTGGTACCAGGGATTGAACCCAAGGGCACTTAACCACTGAGCTACATCCCCAGCTCTATTTTGTATTTTTATTGAGAGACAAGGTTAACTGAGTTGCTTAGCACCTCATTTTTGCTGAGGCTGGCTTTGAATTTGTGATCCTCCTGCCTGAGTTTCCCAAGCCACTGGGATTACAGGCTTGTGCCAATGCGCAGAGCAGCGTTTTTTTTTTCTTTTTTAATTTCTGATGTTAATTTCAAAAATTCCAATTTTACATTAATAATGTAATATTAATTAATGAGCATCTGGATGAAATTATTATATACTATGAAGAAGACCTTAAATTATAAGGATAATAATTTTAAAAATCCCATAGTGGTAAGATTCACAGCATACTAACAAAGAATGGTAGATATTTGATTACCAATTAGATATGTCATTATACAGCAAGAATAACAAACAACAATTCCCCAGCCATCATAAAAATCTCTAGTACGTTGAATTTTAAACACAAAGTAGAAATATTAAGGTTTCCATATTCTGAAATTTGAAGTTCATATAATCCAAATTAGATAGTGACATGTATAGCAATTACTATCTTATAAACATGAATTCCATTAAATATTTTATGAGCATGAATTCAGTTAAATTGGCAAATGCTATTATGTCCATTAATGCATGAGGGATCTAAAGCTTATACAAATTAAATAAGATCTATAAGGAGAAAAAGTTGGTAACTGACAGATCCAAGATTTTAATCTACTTTGCTCATTTCAATAATTTTCAAACATGGCGCACCCTGGGACTATAGACCATGAGCTCTCTGTGACAGTGCCATATTAACAGCCAAGAAACATCAGATATTTTCTTTAAGAAGATGGTAACCCTAAAGAGATACACACACACAGAATGATACATACTATAGGCAAAGAAAGTTTCAGAGAAGACCATCAGCACTTTGTTGCCCCAACATTCCCCGAACATCTACTACAAGCCAAACATTGTCCAGGTGTGGTGTTTACACACAACTCTGACCTCAGTTCAAAGAGGAAGGAATCCAAGTTAGTGCTAATTATTATGCATAGCAATAAGGATTTTTAAGGCTTCATGTAAGATCTTGTAAGGACACCACAACAGTGATTAATGGATCCTCTCTGGTGGAATGAAATATGTTTTAAGAAAACATATTCTGGAAGAAGTACCTGTAAGAAATATTGTTGGTCTAGCATGAACAATGCAGGTGAGGAGAGTGGTGCAGTTCATGCCCTGCAGGAATTAGCAAGTGGAGGGTTTCTGCTGTAAACCAGGAGGAGCTGGTTGGAGGGACTGCAGTTTATTTCAAGAGGGCTGGACTGGAGGATTGTGCAGCAGTGGCCAGCAGTGGAGGGGACAAAATAAGACTTGGGAACAGAGGCCAGCTCAGAAGCACAGTTTATATTTAAAACAGTTTGGAAGCTTTGGGGTATTTTAATCCAGGAGCTCATGGATCAATTTGACAACAATATAATAAGAGATAAGAGGGGCTTGGCAGAAGAGGCTGAAGAAAAAATTTGTTTTTAAAAATAGCTAGTGAAGAAAATGATGAGTCTTTTAATTAACAGATTAAGACAAATATCCAATATATATGACAACTTGTTATATAATAGTGACCCATTAATGGTAATTACGAAGTGACAGAAATATATTTTATCTGTTGTTTTGAATTTAAAAGATTTCATAATGAAAAGTTAAACATGTAAATACTACCTAAAATAAACAATATGAATTGGTTTATTATATTATAAAATATTATGAAAATATATAGTTATTAATATTAAAATGATTATTGACAAATGCAAAGATTAAAATATGTGCTTATGAAATTATTAACTGGATGATTTCTAGAAGAGTTACAATTATAATTTTCTACAGTATGAATATTTTTATAGTTCTATAAAGAAAAGTTGCAAAACTCTAAAAATTTTTTAGACTGTGATATAGTTAAGAAAGCATGTGGAAACAGAAGTAAAAAAAATCATATCTCATGAACGGGGTTGTACTTAAAGATGTAATCTATTCAAATTTTCTCAATTAGTGAAAAAAAGAAAAAAAAATAACACATAAATATAGTATTTTCATGTTTAATGAGTCTCCAATATATTGAATTTTAAGAAAGTGCATTATAATTTTATTATAATGTTTTGTATCTGTATGTAAGAAAACATTTTTTGGTATAACAACCCTCCTGTTTTCCTACATTTGTACTCTAGAAGTTATCAGAAATATCTTAAGATATATGTATGTCTTATGAGATATATATGTGTATATGTCTTATGATATATATATATATATATATATCTTATGATATATATAAGATTAGGATATAATTTTGCATACGTAAAGAAGCTGCAAAGTTTTATGATATAGGAGGTAATACCATATTTTATACAACTAAATTATCGTAGAACAGATAGCATATTTAGTAAACAAAATTAAAAGCCCATGCAAGAATTTAAAGGTGTCATCTTAGCAGTCTGTGATTCTTTTGGCTGAACAGAAATGCATAGATACAATAGCACATAGGATCTGGGAAATCGAGTAGTCACAAAACTGAATTCTCTATATTGTGAAGAGGTGGGATAAAAACTTCAAAATCACTGATTTCATTTCAGTCACACGATTTATGAATATATTTGCTTAAGTAAACAAGTTGTTCAGCTTTAAAGATATAGGAAGAATGCATACAGTATAGCATAATCGGAAAACACAGCACTGAATAATCTATGAAAAAACAAAAAGCTATAAAATGTTCAAGAACCCTGAGTCTTCCAAGAAATTCTTCTAGGGTTTGCATAAAAGAAGTTAAATAGTCTTTAATTCTGTGAGGCAATTAGAAATGTTATTTAATATAATAAGTAAAATATTTGTTTTTTACTATGCAGAGTTAATGAAATTTATCAACATATCTTTTAATATTTTGCCTTTATCAATAATCACTTTATGCATACCCCATGGTTATATATAATGGAGATTTCCTATTGTGGTTTTCATTTTCATTTCTCTGTAGATTTTGTGTGTACACACACACACACAAAAAAAAAATCAAAAACAAAAGACTCCCACCTGATTTGAAATTTTGTCCAAGAATACATAAGGCTGAAGTACAACATAATGTGATAGGAGCGACCCATTCTGGAAGTGTAGAGAAGTTTTTTCAGGGACATAGTACCTGTAATAAATCTTGAAGAAGAAGCTTAAGTTTAATGGAACTCAGACAGTGTAACAGTAAAATAAAAGGTGTATGACTTTTTAAGTTGGACAAACATCCTAAAAAGCATAATTTGCTTGTATTTATTTTGCATTAATTTCATATTTTGATTGTCATCTAATATTTACACTTATTTAGGAGATACAATGTAAAGTTAAGGTTCATATATACATTAGGTACTGATCAAATTAGAGTAATTAGCATATTCATCACCCAAATTTTTAACATGTCTTTTCGCTGAATATATTCAAAATACTCTCTTCTAAACATTTTGAAATATTCGAACTCTATTCATCCTCCTGTGCCACTGAGTACCAGAACATTCTCTTCATAGTTATAATATAGGGCTTACTGGTCAACATCTCTCCTGCTTTCCTCCCCTAATTCCCCAGGCATTTGTGACCACTATGCTTCTCTCTACTGGTATTGGATCAAATCTAAAAGACAAAGTTTTTAAAGCAAGAATAGTAAAGGCAGAGTTTTCCTGCCAGAGATAAAAGTATAAGTTAGATTAGAAGATTACAATATGGCTAAGAACAAACAAAATAATAAATTCAAAACAATTAGTAATCTAGAAATAGACTCATGAATATATCGAATTTTAGTAGGTGATAAAGGTCTACTTTAAAATAAAAAGGATAGACTTCGCAATTCAAAACACTAAAAGTTGGTTGGTCATGTAGATAAAATAATTTAAAAGCTGTGCATGTAGCATACTTTACAAATATAGAGAAATAAATTCTAGATGGTCAACAATCTAATTTACATTTCAAAAAAGAACTAATTTTAGAAAGAAGTATAGAGAAAATTGTAATTTTGGTGTGAGGACAGCTTTTTATAAACCACATATATTTAAGAAGTCATAGAGAATGAAAAATCACAAACTTGACCAAAGATAAAATGAAAATCGTACTTAACAAAACTATAAACTTTATGATTTCTGATTTTCTGCAGAGTTAAGAATTGTGTTATGATTAGTAGAAATATTTGATAATGGTATAACATTTAATGGATTAATTTCCAAATTATATTAAATGATCCCACTATTTAATAATAATAATAATAACAACAACAACAACAACAACAACAACAGATCCTTAAGAGAGGCTAATGGAAAATGATCATAAAATATAATACTAAATCTAATTAATAATTCTAATAATAAAATACAAATTTAAACAGAAAAAAATTTGCCTTTCAGATTAAGAAGAAATCATTAAAAATATACAATATTGGTCCATGATATGGAAATGTACATACTCAGAATGTTCTTAAATATATGTATTGGTAGACCATTTTGGAAAATAGTTTTAGCTATCAAAATTTCAATATTGTGAATCCTTTCATTCCATTCTTCCATTTCTAAGGATTTTTATGAGCAAAAATATGAGCAAAATGGGTAAAGTTTCAATTGTAGCTACTCTATTTTACAATCTCTTATATATTAGTCAAATACAAGAGAGAAATAGGAACTGTAAGTAAAAAATTCTGTAGATCAGTGCTTTTTGGTATGTGAGTCACATACGTCATTTAACACATTCTAGTAGTTGCATCTTGAAAGGTAAACACGAACAGATGGCATTAATTTTTATAACATATTCTATTTGATCCCATATATCCAGAATATTATTATTTTAATTTATAATAGTATAAAAATATTAATAATATACGTTAATTCTTTTTTCTTACTATCTTAAAAATCTGGGTTGTAAATTACAAAATACCATGTAGGACGTGCAACTCAATTAGGAATATCTGAATTTCAAGTATTCAATAGTGATATGTGGCCAATGACTCCCCTATAGGTATGTGGATCTCTACATTGCAGTGGGTCAAGGGTAATTTTTTACTGCTTTCTTCAAATAAATGCTCTTCATTCAGACTTATAAAGCCTGCTTGTGACAAAATCCTCCGTTATCACCTCTAAGTTAATCAGACACTAACATCAAGCCATTTATTATGCTTTTATTAATGCACGATTAGTGCAAAGACCTGAGTGACACCATTACCAACTCATTGTGGTTAGCAAAAGACAGAATTAAATAATGGGAAAAGAATTGACATTTGTGATCAATAATACCTGTTAAGTGAATGTTGAATGAAAGGGAATGGGCCTTAGTAATTGTAGGAAAATTATGCAATTAAGAGCTGTGTGGACTTGATCAAACCATTTTTCATTTCCAATTGTAGGACTTGTGGTTTTAAACTATCTTGTGAGGAATCAATACAATAATTTTCTGAATTTCCTCATTAAACTACTATCTTCCAAAATGAATTAGTCCATGAACGACTTGTAGACATAAGTAGAATTCAAACAATTTAAGTAAATATAACTTGAAAATTGAAATTTGGAAAATTAAGATAGGAAGATAAAATGATAGCACAGATAGAATCAGGGCTCAATATACATAGGAGTTTTTTCTAAGAAA
This sequence comes from Urocitellus parryii, assembly GCF_045843805.1. Classification (NCBI taxonomy): domain Eukaryota; kingdom Metazoa; phylum Chordata; class Mammalia; order Rodentia; family Sciuridae; genus Urocitellus; species Urocitellus parryii. The sequence goes on along the minus strand of NC_135546.1, from coordinate 25,824,276 downwards.
TTTTTTAAAAAATCAGAATTTTGTTTTTTTCTTTCTATTTGTTCTTGATGTTTTGCAGTCAGAGTAATGAACAAAAAAGATGATTTGATTTATAAAGCTGAATCTGTAGTGGATAGGTACATTGGTTAAGTTATGCCTGAAAATAAAACCTAGGCATTCCACTTTCAAAGTTTGTGACATTGAGCTTGTCTGCATCTCAGTTTCTTAAATATAAAGGAGAGAGATAAAAATGGCATCCAACTTATAGGGGTTTGAGATTATTAAAGGAATTATCATATGTAAAATTCATGGTAAAATGCCTGCCATGATTAATGTGATGTAAACATTAGCTGCAATTATTTACTCTTGAAGTTAAAAATACAGATATAATATTTGTGTAGCACCCAGCAAAATGCCTGACATAATAGTGACTTAATAAATAAGCTAATTAATATATGTACACACTTTAAAAACCATGGTTGGAATGGTTGGCACATTCTAATAAATAGGAGAAAATCACACGCACACTTGAGGACATAAAAGAAGTTTCCCCAACTAACTAAGAGAGATAAGTTAATCTTTTCCTAAGAGGTCTGGATTGCCATCTCTGTTGATTCTGCTGATGTTGCAGCCATTATCCCTTTGTAAGTGAGCACATAAAAGAAAGAAATAATCTTAAGGAGTAATACATAATGGGGCTCTAAAATGGAATACAGATATGGTATGAACAATTTGAACAAATTTTGTCCGTTCAGTAAGTGACCATTGTAAAATGTGCCACATTGTCAAGGGTAATATGGTTCTCGATGTGTTTCTCTTTGATATGCTACATAAAATTCTATTCTAAAGCATTCCTCTACCTGAAGAAGTAACTATAAACTAAGCCATGCTATCAACTTAAACAAACTCAATAAAGAGCTGTTCATTGAGCTGAATTTACATACACATTGTCAAAATCCATTATGACTTAGAACCTAAAGAAAAACAAAAACATTTGTACTTGCCATGTTTTTTCCCTCAACTTTTCTATCACTTTCAAAGGATAAATTGCTTCTGCATGAAAATGTAATTAATATATATTTATAAACAATTCAGACAGTAATAATTTTGGACTCTAAATTTTATGACTGTGTAGAAGTGTTTGCACATAAAAGGTATGTAATTTAAAACAAGAATGTATAGTTATCCTGCTTACACGAATTCCATATTCAAGTAGAACTTATACAATAGATTATTGATAGAATTATGCGCTTCTTTTATTTTCCCAGCTCATTAAAATTTTTCTTATTTTAATTTAACTCCCCTGAAGAATCTGCTGGTGCTCTCTGTGTTTGTCAGGCTGATAAGTACTGTGCTGGAACCCTTCACAGTCTCATCTAAAGCAAGGACTATGTGCTCTGCCCCTGGGAAGGAGAATGAGGCTCATTAGTTTGCCTTCGAGTATTGGGACTTTTCCTAGACAGGGGAAAAAGCTCTAATATTTTTACCCAAATTTTTTATTTTAGGGGATAATCAGAAATATCCCCATAATAACTTATACCCCTTCCTCAACTTTAAACTTGAATTTTATATTCCCAACATCATGAGACTTTATCATTCTTAAAGTCTGTAAAAGCTAATTTTTGGATTCTGTTTGTTTTGCATAATTAATTTATTATTTATAATCAGTAGTAGAAGTTATTCAAATTCAAAACATGTGCTTTATATTACATTAATTCTTTAAAATGCAAGTGAAAGATTCACCAAATTTTCTGCACTATATTTTCAGTATGCTGAAAAGACTCCCAGGTGAGAAATATATTTGTACAGAATTTCTATACTGACATTTTAAAATATGTATTGAACATTCATAATCTTATCATCTTGTGATTCTTTTAGTGTCCCAAATCATTTATGTACATGGGAATTTAAGCAATAATGAAACTAGATGTATTCCAAATTGCTTTTGTATTTGGAAATTAGCCAAAACATTCTTTAAATGGATTCAAATGAGAAATTAAATATACAGTGGTCCATTGCATCTGCCATAGTTCCCACTTCCTGTATTCAATCAACTGTGAGTCAAAAATATTTTGGGAAGAAATTGACTCTGTACTGAACATGTACAGACTTTTTTCTTTTGTCATTATTCCCTTAATTATACAATATGACAACAATTTACATTTAGAAATAATAAGTAATTGTGAGATGACTTGAAGTGAATAGGAACATGTGTCTAGGTTACAGGCAAATACTCTGCATTTTTATATGAGAGCATCTGCAGATTCTGGGATCTTCAGGAACCATTCCTCAGTTGCTACCAATAAGCAATACAAAACCGAGGACAGATTAAATAAATCACAATATGTGCATAGGAAAAAAAAGCACTTTTTCAAAATATTGTAGACAATATTATATATCAATAAACATACGGAAATAATTTGATAATTTGCTAAAATTTTAAAAAGTGTAAATTACAAAAAGAGTCCTGATTATTTATATAATATAGGTGTATATATAATATAAACATAATGTGTGTATAAATATGTGTATATATGTGCATATATGTATATATTCCATAAAATTATAATGTGTGTGTATATATATATAAAATGTAAATGTGTGCATATATATATTATTTGTATATATATTTGTATTATTTATATATATAAAATATAAATGTGTGCACATTTATATTATTGCTACACATGCAAAATGTTAATTCTTTAGGACTGGTTGGTTACAGTTAATTTTTTTAAATTTTGCTTGTTATTTTTGTACTTTCTAAATTTTCTATCATAAAGATTATTTTCTCTGCAGGGAATAAATAAACACTTTCTAGAGAGAAGAAATTATCCATTAAAGTATCTGGTAAACACATTATGACAGGTTTTAGCAGAAAGAATAAAAAAAAATAGTTGTATTTACAATACCCAGCTCATATTGTTTACTTTATTTGTTGTGATCTTTTAACCCGGTCCAAATTCAGTAACTTTAGGCATAGCCAGAAGACAAACCGTCCTCTGTAATGTCAGTGTCGCCTAGTGATGGTGAGGCTCCCATAACTCTCCTATCCATCTTGTGTTTATGTACTCAGCATTTCTGTTTGTCCTAGTTTCACTTTACTTTTATAGCTTGAAAATGATAAAACATAGCAATTACACACTCCACCTGTCCTGGATTTTAACCAAGGATAAAATAAATCACAACAGCTTTGTACTCAGTTGAAAATTAATATTCATAGCCCAAGTAATGAAGAAAAGTTATGGAAATATCATGGAAGTCATTAGGTCTGTGGATGTCATTTTTGTACTGTCTAAAAAAATAAATTTATAACAGTCATCATTTTTCTGTCCTTAGTGGGTCCTACAATGGAAACTACAAAAAATATCACAACTTCTCAGAAAGCTGGTGGATGCTGAGAACAATGTTAAGACTCTAAAAGGCCTTGATGTTTAATCTCATCAGGGTCAAGGGAGTATTTGGGAGACTCCATGTAGCAGAATAAAGACAGGCTGTCAGACTTTCTGCCAAATAAAAGTTATAAGGCAAAAGAAAACCTAATTGCTACACTCCCTAAAGAGAATGAGTGAGCAAAGCAAAGCAAAACAAAATGAAAAGCTATAGTAGCATTTCCCTAAAACATCAGTTTACTGTTTACTCTTTTCAAAATGCAAATTCCAAGCATTTAATAACTTACTTACAAAGTTGTTTGCTAATATGTGTGTTTTAATAGTCACATGCATTTAAGGTAAGCATTACCCTATGATGGTTTCTTTGATTTAAGAGTGAAATATTCACTTTGAATCTACATCTGAAAGGAGATAGAATATATAAAGTTCAAAAAAAAAAACAGAAATACCTCCCAAAGTCTTGCCTGAAATTAGGATTCAATGTGATATGAAAAAGTGAAATGAAAATATTATATAAAATTCTCAATTTAACCCTATGCAAAAGTTGAAAACAAACTCACATACTTTTTCTACACCTAACCCTCTTTGCTTGTTAGAGTTACCATCCTGCCTAAGTATTTGCAGAAGTGTGAATTATCAACTCTATCCTAATCCGGGTTTTGTTTAATCCTCATATTTTCATCTCACTGTCTTGAATGATTGTCCACAAGCAGTGAAAAGGTTGAATTTAGCTGACAGGAAGTAAGGAAGAAATCCTTTAAAAAGGAAGAAGGGAAGTGGCAACCAACATATATAAAGGCTTTTAATGTATGTAAGCATAATGATAGGCACTTGTACATGCATTACTTCATAAAAGGATAATAATAGTTGTGAAAGTAATGACAGTAGTGACAGCATACCTTATACAAAGAACTCAATAGAGTACTCATTTATTTATAGACAGAGACATGATAGTTATTTTAATAATTTTATATATAAATAAATGCATTTAAAAGCTTTAAGTCATGCATTTATGTTATATATAAATAATTTTATGCCAAATATAACGGAATCCTAAGATGCATCCTAAGATGAAACTTTTGTTATTATGAATGTATCAATGAAAGAAATAGAGAAATTCTAGAGGCTTTTTGTTTCTAGTCTAGGATACGAGGAGCTTACATGTCACTGCTGTGTTCTGACAAGTAAATTGCTGGACAAACTAAAAGTCAACAAATCTTTTTTAGATTTTTAGATTTAGTCAAAAAAATTTTAGATTTAGTCAACAATTTTTTTTTAGAAAGTGAGGTCACAAAGCAATATGCTGCTCCCAAATTATTGGCAGATGTATAAAGAGAATCACAACTTACAGAGGCAGAAACCCACCCATCAGCAGAAACCTTTTTGAGAACTTGGGCTTTGCCGAAGAATCAATGTGAGCAAGACTGAGAGCGGAAAACTCACAAAAGAGCACCATGACTTTATGAGCTGTACATCCAGGAGCTATAGGTACTCAGTGAATACAAAATAAAAAAAAATCTCTCATGCTTCCAACAGGTGGGGAGGTAACCATTTGAAAGTACATCAGAGCACTGTGTTCTTATAAGACCTGTCCTCAGGAGAAACTATTTTACCAGAGCCTATCCTTATGGAGTTTATCAGTCACCTAAACAAGCCACGGGAAGGGAAATACCTGACCTCAACCCCTCTAGCAGTCCTGTTCTGCTTTTGTAGGGGTAAGGGCAGGGAAATGAGACAAACTGGTGAAGATCACAATCCAGAGGCTCAAAGATCAAAATCACAGGCTCATCAATAGACTGAAAATAAATCATAGGACTGTAGAATGCCTTACAACTAATGACCTTTTACTGTAGTTTTAAAATCAGTACATTATATCCTATCAACAAAACTTATAAGTCATTATAAAAAGAAAAAGCATGGTTCAAGGATCCTGAAGAAACACAAAAATGACAGTCAGAAATGGCTGGAATGTTGCCATTATCAGCCTATTAATTTAAAAAAAATTGTTTTTACTAGGCTAAGGACCTTAACAGAAAAAGCAGACAACATGAAAGAACAGATAAATGATGTAAGCAAAGAGATAGAAATTATAAAATGTAAAAGAATTCCTAAAGAATGAAAACATGGTAATAGAAATGAAGGGTGCCTTCAATTAGTAAGTACACTGTCATGACTGTGGAAAAAAAAAATATATATATATTAGCTTGAGGATCTGACAACACAAAATTCAGTATGAAAATATAAAGCAGACAAAAACTGAAAAGAAAAAGAATAGAATATCAAACAACCACGGTACAACTTCCAAGGATGTAACATGGGGAATGGGAATTCCAAAAGAGAAGAAAGAGAGAAAAGCAATATTTGGAGGAATAGTGACTGAAAATTTCTCCCAAATTAATGTCATATATCAAAACACAGAATCAAGAAGGTCAGAGAACATCAGGCAATGTAAAAGTAACAAACGTTACACCTATATATGTCATATTCAAGCTTCAGGAAATCACAGATAAGGAAGAGATCTTTGAAAGAAGCCAAAGGGGGAAAATGCTTTAACTATAGAGGAAGAAATATAAGAACTTTGTCCAAGATCTCCTCAGAAACCATGCAAGCAAGAAGAGAATGATGTAAAACATTTTAAGTGCTAAGAAAAAAATCCACTAATAGAGAACTCTGTGTTCTGCAAAATTATACTTCAAAAGTGAAGAAAAATGCATTCTTGAACAAAATAATAATAATAATGATAATAAATAAATTGAGGAATTTTGTTGCTAATAGATCCTGTCTTACAATAAATGTTCAAAGAAGTTGCTTAGGAAGAACAAAAACTCATATATGTCAGAAATTAGGATCTATATAAATAAAAGAATAGCAATGAAGACTGAATAAATAAATGTAAATTTAAAAACTTTTATATTTCTCATTCTTAATTGATCTGGCAGAAAAATAGATCTGTTATAGCAACAATATATCTGATATATATGTTAATAAATAACTCTTGTGCAAATCTAAATATAAGCATTGATATTTGCTTATGTATGCTTATGTGTAAATTGAAATGAATAACAGTAATGATAAGGGAGGGATTAGGAATATTTTGTTATTATAAGAAATTCATGTTATACATAAAAGTTGTGTATTGTTGTTTAAAAGTGGACTTGGATTAGTTGTATTTATTGTAAATATGAGAGTACTAAATATGAGAAAACTAAAAAATTTAAAGAAGTTAACAAGTGCTAAGAGAATTGAAATAAAAAAGGCAAATAAATAAATGGAAGACAAAAAAGAAACTAAAAATGACAAATATGGTAGATATTATTAATACCCATTATTTTCTTAAATACCAATGGTCTAAATACACCAATCTCAAACCAATTTTCAGTGTGTGACAAAAAGCTAAACATAACCACATGTTGTCTATAATAAACTCACTTTATATGTAAAATGTAGAATACAGCAAAATGATATAGAAAGATAGAACATGGCAACATGAAACAGAAAGTATGAGTACCTGTATTAATTTTAGACAATGCTTGGGATATTATTAAGAATCGAGGGTCATTATATTATGATAAATATATCAATAGCCCAGGAAGACATAGAAATTCATAATTTGTACACAAATAGTAACAACAGAACCTCAAAGTGTTGTGAGTCAAAACTAACATAATGGCAAAAATATAGATAAATTTACTCTTATAAATGGATAATTTACCCCATGACTCAGAAATGAATAGAACAGATCCATCAGGAAGAAATTTTAAAAAGACAGTTGAACTCAACAACATCATTAATCATTAAATAATGGACATTGGTAGAATCCTACATCCAGCAACAAAGTTTACACATTTTTCTCAAGCTTACATGTAACATTACAATAGTCCTTATGCTGCTTTATGAACACATGTTAACACGTTAACAAATTAAAAGTATATATTTTATAAATATATACTTTTATATCTCAGTCCACAATAATACTAAACTAAAAATCAATAAAAATTAAAGATAATTGGAAAATTCCAGGGTACATGAACACTAAATGATACACTTCTAAATAACACATGAGTCAAGAAAAAAATTATAAGATAAAATTTTAAATAGCTTGAAGTAATTAAACATAAAAATAAACTTATCAAAAATTTTGAGATGTAGTAAAAACTGCTTAAAAGTACATTTCCAACATTAAATTTATATATTGGAAAAGAAAAAAAGATCTAAAATCAATCTTCCAACTTACACTTTCAGACACAATAAAATGAACATTATATTAAATCCAAATTATGAAGTATATAGGTAATAAAAATTACCAAAAAAACCTCAATAGAATTGAAAACAGAAAATCAATAGAGAAACTCAGTGAAACTACAAGCTTCTTTATTTTAAAGATCTATAAAATTAATAAGACTTTATAAGATTTTATCCATGTTAAGAAAAACAAAGAAAACAACAGTTACTAATATGGGTAAGGAAAGAGGGGCACCACTGCAGATCCTATGAACATTGAAAGTTTATTAAAAATACATTGTCCACCACCCCTAAGCCCCTAAATTTGATAATCTAGATGAAATAGTCCAATTTCTTGAAATACACAATGTGAAAAATTTACAAGAAGAAATAGATGGCCTGAATAGATTTATATGTAGTAAAGAAACTGAATCAATGATAATATTTCAAAACAGAAATCATCAGACTCAGATAGGTTCAGTGATGAATTCTACCAAATATTTAAATAAAATTTACTAACTTTACAATCTCTTCAGAAGATATGAGTAGAAAAAACACCTTCTAACTTGAAACTATAGATCAATATTGCTCATGAACATTCATATAAAAATCCTCAACATAATATTCCAAATGATATCCAGCAATATGCAAAAATAGTTATATTACATTACCAAGTAGAATTTATCTCAGGTGTATGAAACTTTCAACATTTGAAAAATCAATTAGAGATCCAAGATGGTGGGCTAGAGGGAGGCTGTATTCCTTGTCACTCCATGACCTGGAATTCAAGTAGTAGGAATGCTGTTTCACCGCAAGTTATTAGGGTCCCCCCACCAGCTGCTCCTATTCAGGAATTCCAACAACCATGTTGGCATAGCCTCAGCATTCATGCAAGACACCCAGCTGCCTTGCTGAGCAGGACCCCTCACATCAGCACCCATGCAGGATCCCGGGTCTCTGCTCCCATGTTGACTCCCATCTAGTAGGATGGGGTGCCCCAAGTAGCCTCCATCTTGGGACGCTGCAACCACTGACAGTCACATGCACCTGGGGACACTGGAACAGGTCTGGAGACAGCTGCCAGCCAAACCCTACATGCCACAGAGCTGCATCTCTGAATATGCCAGCCAACCCCATTGCCAGCCCACCTTGATATCCCATCTCTGAAATCAGCCAACTCCACTTTGGGACACCATTGTTACCACCTTGAGTTTTCCTTGCTATCACCAAAACCATATTTATTTGAGGCAACCTCCCTGTTTGGGACACTGGCTGGGCCTAGAAGCAATATCAAGATACTTATAGTCCCCCAATTCCCCACTCTCCCTTGCAGCCACTAACCTGACACAGTGTTTGCAGCTACATGGCCAGTAGGTAGCTCACAAAGCCTGGCCCTAACCTGGCCAATACATAACACTCTCTGCAACAGGTGAGCAGACCCCAGAGCTCAGCCCAAAAGACCTCCATAGAGAGAGGTAGAAAGGGAGGGGGTGAGATACTCTTTCCAGGCTAAAGTATAGACCCAGAATGGTGAAGTCTGCAGGCAATATAAGGAGAAAAGACCAGGCACCCACATCATATGAGCAGGTCCCAAAGGATATCCTTGGGATATAGTCTCACAATGGGGACCTGCAAGTGCTATTCCCCACATCCCCCAAAACCAACCCTCCCACCCTATTAACCTTTACCATCCTGAGACTGGAAATACCAACAAACAACAGACAACCCCACCTATTGGATGAGAAGGGAAGCAGGACAGAAACTAAAATTCAATGGAAACAATCCTTTAATTTTCCTTCGAGATTTTCTTTTCTTTTTCCTTCTCTCTCTCTCTTTTCCCACCCTCACATCTGCAACATTTATGAAACCAAGTACTTTTTATGTATTAAACTACTAAGTATTGGGGTGTCTGAATTGTATATTACATTTGTGTTGTATTATAGTTGTTTTATATAGTCTTTTATCTTCTATTTTTACATTTTTTAGATTTCTTAATTTTTATGTTGATTTGTTTTTTGTACTCTCTCTATTGTCTTCCCACTTGTTTCTCCCAAATCACTTTCTTACTTTCCTCCTGCTACTAGCCAACTTCTTTTGATTCCTCTTTCACACTTCCAAGGACCTAATAATTCTATATTCTCACTCCTACCTTCTTAACCTCCTGACCCTACACCCCCAGTTCTCTCTTTATCCACCATCAGAAACTGTACACCATTTTGCAAACCTACTGTTTATATTATAGATAATAATTGAACTCACCATTTCTCTTTATTGTGACAAAACCATGAGTGTCTTAATAGGAGTTATTCCATTTAAGGATGTATGTTGTTTGTATTGAAATCTGTTAATAGTGCTCTCCCCTTTAAAAGAGATATACTTGAACCCTGAAGGAACACTATAAACCCATAGGGTAAAAACTGTAATACCTCAGATCCACAATGTTAGAATGGAAGACACACAAACAACATGAAAAAACAAGGTAAGAAAGTACACAAACACATCAAGATACTACATTATTAGAATTCATGGCCAGAACAGCAGAAGAAGTGTCAGTGAAGTAGTTCAGAATGTACAAAATTAAAATGTTCTGTGAATTAAAAGATGGTATAAGGGAGCAAATACAGGCAGCAAAATATCATTTCAATAAGCAAATATAGGAAGCAAAGGATTACTTCAATTAGGAGATAGTCTCAAAAAAACCCAGAAGTCCTGAAATGGTGAAAACAATAAAAAATTAAAAACTTGATAGAAACCATCACCAATAGATTAGATCACTTGGAAGACAGAACCTCAGACAATGAAGAAAAATATATATAATCTTAAAAATAAAGTTGACTACACAGTGAACATGGCAAGAAATCATGAGCAAAACATTCAAGAATTATGGGAAAACATGGAAAGGCCATTTTTAAGGACTATTGAAATAGAGGAATGCACAAAGATTGAAACCAAAGGAATGAACAATCTATTCAATGAAATAATATCAGAAAAATTTTCAAACATGAAGAATGAACTAGAAAACCAAATACAAGGGGCCTCCAGGACACCAAATGTACAAAATCACAACAGATCTATACCTGGCACATTATAATAAAAATGCCTAGCATACAGAATAAGGAGAGAATTTTAAAAGCCACAATATGGGCAAACCGATTAGGATCTCTGCAGATTTCTCAAACTAGACCCTCAAAGGTAGAAGAGCCTAGAATAGCATGTACCCATCTCTGAAAGAAAATGGATGCCAACCAAGAATCTTATATCCAGAAAAATTAAGCTTTATATTTGATGACAAAATAAAAACCTTCCATGATAAACAAAAGTTAAAAGAATTTACAACTAAAAACGCCTACATTATAGAACATCTTTGGTAAAATATTCCATGAGGAGAAAACAAAAAACAACAATGAAAATCAAAAAAGGGAGGTATTACATTAAACAAAATACTAATCAAAGGAGAAACAAAGTCAAGTTAAATTTAAAAAAATCTATCATCTATCTATCTATCTATCTATCTATTTATCTATACAAATCATGTCTCAATAATAACACTGAATGTTAATGACATAAACTCACCAATCAAAAGACTATACTGGCAGATTGGATTAAAAAAGTAAAAGACCCAACAATATGCTGCCTTCAGCAGACTCATCTAACAGGAAAAGACATCCACAGACTGAAGGTGAAAGGTCGGGAGAAAACATTCCACTCACATGGACTGCAGAAACAAGCACGGGTTTCCACCCTCATATTAAATAAAGTGGACCCCAGGCCAAACAGAACACTAAAGAAAGAAATTAAAGAAGAACTTAGAAGATGGAAAGATCTCCTTTGTTCTTGTATAGGCAAAATTAATATTATCAAAATGACCATGCTACCAAAGGCACTATACAGATTTAATGTAATTCCAGTGAAAATCCCACCGACATTTCTCATAGAAATAGAAAAAGCAATCATGAAATTTATCTGTAAAAATAAGAGACCCTGAATAGCCAAAGCAATCCTTAGCAAGAAGAATGATGCTAGTGGCATCACAATACCAAATCATAAACTAAACTACAGAACAACAGTAACAAAAACATTGGCATCAAAATAAATGTGTAGGTCAATGATACAGAATAGAGGACACAGAGACAAACCGACATAAATACAGTTATTTCATACTAGACAAAGGCACCAAAATATATACTGAAAAATCAATTAATGTAATCTGTCACTTCAAGAGACAAATGGAAAAAAATCACATGATCATATCAATAGATGCAAAAAAGCCTTTGACAATCTAACACAAATTCCTAAATAAAAGTTCTCACAAAAGTAGAAATAAAGAGGAACTTCCTCAATTTGATAAAAAATATTAACAGCAGTTTACATTTAGCATATTACTTAAATGGTTAGAAACAAACACTTCTGCTAAGATCAAGAACAAGACAAAGATGTCCCATCTCATCACTGTTTTTCAATATGATACAGAAAATCCTAATTAAAACAATAAGAAAAGAAGAGGAAATAAAAAGTATATATTCCAAGAAGGAAGAAATCAAACAGGCTATTTTTATGGGATATATAATCATCTCTGCAGAAAATCCTAAAACATAAAAAACAACCTTCTTAACCAGAAAGCAAGTCTACAAGATACAAGATTAATATGCAAAAGTCAATGACTTTCCTGTATGTAAGCAATGAACAAATGGAATATGAAGTTTTAAAACATTAGAATTTACATTAGCACCCCACAAAAAATACTTATGTAAAATCTAACAAATATGAATGATATCTATCTGAGAAAAACCACAAAACTGTCACAGATTGTATAAAAATGAGTTAAACAAATTGAGAGAGATTACGTGTTCATGGATAAGAAGACACAATATTGTCAATATATTAGTTCTTGTCAAAGTGTTCTATATATTTAACACAATGCCAAACAAAGTTTAAAAAATGACTTGTAGATATTGATAAATTGATTCTAAAGTTATAGGAAGAGGCAAAATACTCTTCAGAATAGCCAATTTTATAATCTTGGAGAAGAACAAAATCAGGCTTTAGGACTGATTAAGGAATAGACAAATAGATCAATGAAACAAAATAAAAAGTAAAGAAAGAGACCCATATAATCAACTGATCTTTGATGAATTGAGCAAAAATGACAAGGTGGAGGAAAAATAGTGTTTTAAGTAAATGGTAATGGATATCCACATGCTAAAAAAATGAGTTCTGACAGTCATCATATATTGTTACATTGTTCACAAAAATTATGTCTAAAACTATCACAAATCTAAATGTAATACATAAAATTCTAAAACTACTACAAGATGACATAGGAGTAAACCTCATCTACTTTGAGTACAGCAAAGACTATTTAGATAGCATAAGTGGGAAAAATGATAAGATGGACTTCATTACAATTTTAAAAATTCTATTCTGCTCAAAGAAATGGCAAGAGAGTGAGAGGACAAGACACAGACTAGCAAAAATATTTCCAAAGATGCACCAGATAAATAACTGCTTTTGAAAATATCTAAAATATATAAAGAAACCTTAAAACTCAACAAAAATTGCAATGAACCAAAGACCTGAATAGATAATGCACCAAAGAAGATACACAAATGGCAAATAAACATTTTAAAAGAGTTTCAATACTATATGTGATTAAAGAATTGTTAATTGAAACATCATTGAGATATCATTACTCATCTATTAGAATGGTCATACTGACGCAATGGGTACTCTCATGCATTACCAACCAAGAAACAAAATTGTGCAGTCACTTGGGAAGACAACTATGTGGTTACCTACAAAACTAAACATACCATATGATCTTAGTATTTAGTGAAACAATTTGAAGGATTATGTCCAAAAAATTTTAGATTATGGTTGTTTGTAAAAATCTTTATTTATGATTATCACAATATGCATGTAGTCAATATGCCTTCATTGAGTGAAGGGATAAATAGATTGTTGTACATTCAATGAAATATATTATTTGGTTCTAAAAGAAATGAACTATTGAGCCATGAAAAGATATAAAGGAACTGTAAATGTATATTACTAAGTAAAAATAAGCCCATATGAAAAGACTACATACTATCTATATATTATTTTTCCAACTATATAACATTTAGAAAAATCACAGAACAATTAAAGAGTCAGTAGTTTCTAGGAGCTAATGAGTAAAGAGGTATTAATATATGAAGATCGTAAGAGATTTTAAGAGCAAATTTTGGGGGCAAATTTTATATGATACTACAATAAGGCATACATAATATTACACATTTACCAAAATACACAGAATGTACAATGCCAAGAATGAATCCTAGCTGGGTGCAGTGGCACATGCCCAGAGGCTCTTGAGGCTGAGAGAGGAGGATTGGGAGTTCAAAGCCCGAATCAGCAAAAGCTAGGTGCTAAGGAACTCAGTGAGGCCCTGTCTCTAAATAAAATACAAAATAGGGTTGCGGATGTGATTCAGTGGCAGAGTGCCCCTCTGAGTTCAATCTTCCAATACCCATACCCCCCAAAAAAGAATGAATACTAATGTAAACTATGGACTTTTGGATAATAATGATGCATCAATGTAGATCTATTAATTGAAACAACTGCCCTGGGTAGTACAAAATGTTGTTAGAGGAGGAGTTTGAGCATGTGTAGGAACACAGTATATGAAGGCTTTTACTTTCAATTATTCTGTGAACCTAAAACTGCTATACAAATAAATTTTATTATTTATTTTTAAACTTGAATTTGCAGATGTTTTAAGGAATTTTCCCAAATAAAATATTTGGTAGAGAGTTATGTGGGACTTCAAATCAGGTTCATGTTACTCTGATGGTCTCTTTGTAATGCCAAAACATCCATGTGCACTTAAAAAACTAAAGATGAGGTAGTGTCAATTGACATCAAAGGCAAGAGATTGTCTCTGAATTAATGGGAAGTTGTTTTAGAAAAAGCAAACTATAAACTAGCTTAAGGAATGAAAATATTTGCAAGTAAATGTGAAAATGCAGGCAAACATAGAGAGTTAGACATTAACAGACCAAGACGAAAAAAGCCAATTGAAAAATTGAGAGAGGAAAACACAGTCACCTCAGAAAAGCAACAATGAGAGAACACATTTAGTCCAAATGAGGTGCATAGAAAGATGTCCAACTTTATCAAGGGGCTGAAATTCAAGATTTAATCTCAGAAGATATATTAAGGTGTAACGGAAAAGCAAAAAAATGATTTAGAAGACAGAGTTGAAATTCTCTTAATGAAAAAGACATTATTTTAGGTTACAGAAAGCTTGAAAAAAGGAGGAAGATTTCAAAATATAAGGTTTAAACAGCTGGATTATTTACCATACAGAAATCAACAGTCATGATGACATGACATTCAAACAGTGCCCCTGTACTCAGTTTTTTCTTTCATGGTATTTGTCTACCTAGGGTGATATTTGTTTTAACATTACCTGCATGTATATGTATTATAGTTTTTACATTATGGGTCCCCCAAAAGCTCATGTATGAGACAATGCAAGAAAGTTTATAGGTGAAATGATAGGATTATGAGAGTTTTAATATAATCAGTGATAGAAAGTAACTGAGTGGTGACCCTAGGCAGGTGGGATGTATTTGGAGGAAGTAGGTCATTGGGGGTGTGCCTTTCACATTTATACTTTATCTCTGACCAGTGGAGTCTCTCTGCTTCCTGGTGCCATGCTGCCAGCTGCTTTCCTCAGCCAAACTTTTCCACCGTGATGTCTTGCCTAACCTCAAGGCCAGAGGAATAGAATTGACCATGTATGGACTGAAACTTCTAAAACTGTGAGCCCCAAAATAAATTTTTCTCTTCTAAAAATTGTTATTGTCAGGTCTTTTGGTCACCGTGACCAAAAAAAAAAAAAAAGTGACTAAAACAGAATGTGAGTGCACTCATGCAATTGTATATGCATGCATGTAATTTTAAAGTGTCCAGTTCCTAAAGGTTTTCCTAATGATCCCTACAGTTTTCTTTAGAAAGAATAATTTTTGAAGTTCTTCTGTTTATTATTCTGCACATTTAACCAAATTCATCATTTATTAGCTTTCCATTTTGAGCCTGTACTATGCTGAGTTTCAGATAGATTAAATAGATAGATGCATACATATAAATATATATGTATATGTACATATACATATATATATACACACACAAAAATACATAATATATGCTATTTACATAGATCAATTAAAGCTACTTCTATCAAACACATATCACTTTCCCCTTCAGAAGCACACTCTTTTTATTCTTTTCACACTGCAACTTCAATCATATGTTTGCTTAACTTGCTTCTCATATTAGAGTAAAAGCTGTTATATCAGCAGCCTGTCAACTAGAAATCTCTATTTATGGGTACTCTTGCTCATTTGCAGTGCTCAGTCACTCTCCAAGTTATGAAATGTGAATCTCTGATATATAAAAATAACCATTTGCACAGTGCTTGCTCCTCTTTTCACTCACTTAAGATTGCTCTATCACAGCCACAATTCATAAACTTTCCCAGTATGAAAACAACACCAAGGGAATTCACTAAGTTGAATTGCTACATCAATTCAAGAAATGTCAGCATCCACTAAATATATGCTGTGTGTCAGGTTCTGTATTTGGCATAATGGATGTTTTATTGTTTCAAAACTCATAGGCACATATAAAATACAGATATTTTTCTCCATTTAGGAGGGGTCATAATCAGGGGTCAAAGTGGCACTACTGACTGTAGAAGTTCACACGCACTAGAAATGAAGCCAGTATGTGAGTGAGGTCATGCTTGCTCATGGTTGCATGCCTGAAGGTAGTGTTATTTTATCTGGCTCTGCCAACCGAAGAGACCCAATACAGGACATAAAGGAAAATACCAGGAATTCTATTGTTCTTCCTTAAAAGCAAATGGATTACTTTAATGAATTGAGTCATTTTAATAAGATACTTGGGAATGTAAATTTTCTGTTTACTTAGAAGAAAGAATTCAAAATCTTTTCGACCAAATAGAGCATTATATGATTCATTAAACCATTTCTTCTATTTTTTTCCCTGAGAATACATAAAAGGTCACCTGGCACCCTTTAACTCCCTCCTGAATGTTCATTTTAATTTGAAAGTGCATGCATTTTAATTTCTTATAATTTCATGTCTTAGTGTCAAGGAAGTTCAGCAGAAAAGAAAAAATCTTCTGCAGTGATTCTGATCTATTTTTACTCTATTGTCACTGAAGCCACATATCCTTGTCTGCTCATTGGTCTTTCTTACATATTTTTCATAAATATGTAATAAATATTTAAATGTGTTTTCAAATGAAGGTGAAACACCCAATACTTTATTTAAAACAGTGAAAAGTATATTTTTACCAAATAGAATTGCATTTAGATAAAATAAGTAAACAGATAAATATTTTCTTTTTTTTATTTCCAGGGCTTTCTGGACTTTTCTATCAAGAAAATGAATGTCATAATTTATTCATTAAAGATTTTATCTAGAAAAGAGTAAGTATCACCCAGGATGCTAAAAATTGGGGGAAGAAGTAGAGAAAAGTCTGCAGAGCAGACATTGAAAACTTAAAGGAGGAAAAATCTTATAAGAGGAAAATAAAAAGAATAGGCTGCTTTCATAATAAATAGAGTTGCAGCGTCCATATTTCTTCAAAGAATTAACAAATATGAGTTTGGAACTAGAGGGGAAAGTAGTTGGAGTGAAGGAATCTTCCTCTTCAGAGGCTCTCTTTAATAGAATTTTTCAATAAAGATATGTTATTTTAATTCAAAAATAAATGAATAAATGTGGGGAGATCCAATTAGGATCTTTGATAGCATAATGAAACCAGCCCAGATTCATGCAGCTCATCATCTAGTGAGAGACACAAATAACTTTTAGAGAGCATTTCATAAAGAGCAGTGGAATGTGAACTAATAACATAGGAAGGCTAGGAAGTTTCTTTGAATTGCCTTTAAAGAACCATCAAATACCTTGTAGAAAACAACAGGTGTGCTAACCCTGAAAATAAACATGTGCAAAACAAAGAGAGTCAGTAAAGAAATTCATCAAAAAGGAAAGATCAGTGGGGCTAAGTCCTGACAGGGTCTACTCGGGGATCATTGTGAAGTTAGGATTGATGGCCATAGGTTTGTCAACATATTCCAGAATGGAAATTTCATCAATAGTACAGGTGCACTAAGATAAGGTTTGCCCTGTTATTAACATTAACATATGATTAACTTATAGATGGAGCCCTCTCTGAATGGGATGGTCACCAGAACAGTTCCAGAAAGGACCAGCTTGGGTCAAAAACTTGTCTACCCAATATAAAGAAAGATTAAACATCTGATTGGTGAAGATTGCAGAAGGTGAACCCAGTTCTCCTGGTAACTATCAAACAGTAATAAATTTGGAAGGAGCTAGCATTCAACTCCCTTTGTCACTCTCTGTTTGGAGACAACCCAAGCTCTTTCTCTATTGAGAGTGTTTATTTTTCATTTGAGCCTTATCTTCACTTACAAAAAAATTCTCTTGCTAGGTTGTTGGTTTTTTTTTTTTTTTTTTTTTTTTTTTTTTTTTTTTTTTTTTTTTTGTGTGTGTGTGTGTCTGACTCTAAAGTTTCTTTCCTCAGGACACAAGAACCTAGGTCTGGGGAAAGCTGAGAGAAGACCTTAGCTATAAAAGAGGGAAGACCTCCCCCTTCCACAGATTCCACTCTTTTTCCTCCGGGTGCCCTTTTTCCTCCAGGGAGAAGTCTTTTCTGCTTTCCTTTAATAAAGCTTTTATTTTCCACTCAAAAAAAAAAAACTAGGTCTGGAACTTCAGCTCCACACTTACCTGTGACATAATCAGTGTTCATAGTGTTTCTTTTAAAAAGTATGGCATTGGAGAAGATAATGCTAAGTGAAGTTAGCCAATTCCCAAAATACCAAATGCTGAATGTTTTCTCTGATATAAGGAGGCTGATTCATCGTGGGGTAGTGAGGGGGAGCATGGGAGGAATAGAAGAACTCTAGATAGTGCAGAGGGGTGGGAGGGAAAAGGAGGGGGCAGGTGGTTAGCAAGGATAGTGGAATGTGATGGACATCATTATCCAAAGTACATGTATGGACACAATTTGGGGTCAACCTACTTTATATACAACCAGAGATATGAAAAATTGTGCTGTATATGTGTAATAAGAATTGTAATGCATTCCTCTGTCATTTATTTTTAAAAAGAATTAAAAATTAATAAATAAGCTATTTTTAAAAAGTACCAAAAACAGGGATTGGTAATTTAAACAAGAAGCTCAGTAAAGTTTTTCTGATATGCCCTACAGATGAAAAATCAGTAGGTATTATAATGATGAGGTGAAAGAGAATTCAAAAACTGTGGGAATCTTCCACAATGAGATTATCAGAAAGTAGAAAACTGCATGAAGAAAAAACATGATAAGTCCAAGCAACTCTTAATGGATCAATATGACACAGTGATGTTCTTAAAAGTAGTTTTTGGTTGATTTTGTCTTGTTTTGTTTGTGTACTGTGTAAGCCATATGACTTCCTCATTCATAGAAACCCAGATGTACCATCTTCCTGAATCCCACATTTACATCTCCTCTGATTGAACTTGATGTTGTGAGGTGGTCCTGAAGTCTGGTTCTGCCCTATTGCTGCTACTCCTCTAATGCATGCTGAGCGCACAAAGACAGACTCACACTCCCTGAAACATACTGCACACACACACAACCCTAAAAATTTTCTGAAAGTGCTTTGTACAAACCTTTTGTCCTTTAAGGCACAATTTTCACACCATGGAGCTGTAGTCTAGAGTATGAGAGTAAGGGCTCAAAGAAAAGGAGATGAAGTGGTAAATGAACCATGAAGGGCTTGTAAATCACTTTTCAAGTTCATATCTGAGTTCATCTTTGAGGTTAAATATGAGCTTAAAACGCATTGAAGGCAAAGGAGAGATAATAATGACTGAAATGAGAAGGGGGTGAGTGAGGGATCCCATTATGCTTTAAAGAGATTACTCTCAGCCTAGTGCCAAAGAGTTAATTATGAAACCCTTGTGACAACAGGTGAGAAATGATGGACCTCAGCTAAGGTCATGACAATGAAGATAAGTAGAAAGAAGTCAATAGACTTAAGACATGTTTGGGAGGAAAAGCTGTTAGATGTAATGATAACTGGATGGAGTATTCCAAGAAAACAATACTTCTTTCTTGAAAACATTAACAAAATTTATCAAAATAAAGAAAACAGAAAATTAATGAAGGTAATAAATAAACTTTATTGAGATTATGTTCTATGTGGAAAATTGACCTTATTTAGTAATCTCACAGGGCTGGGGATGTGGCTCAAGTGGTAGCATGCTCGCCTGGAAATGCGTGTGGTCCAGGTTCGATCCTCAGCACCACATACAAACAAAGATGTTGTGTCCACCAAGAACTAAAAAAATAAATATTAAAAATCTCTTTCTCTCTCTCTCTCTCTCTCTCTCTCTCTCTCTCTAAAAAAAATAATCTCACAAAAATATAAACATAAGCTGGGCATGGTGATGCATACCTGTAATCCTAGCAGCTAGGGAGGCTGAGACAGGAGGATTGCAAGTTCAAAGAGTTCAAAGCCAGCCTCAGCAAAAGTGAGGCACTAAACAACTCAGTGAGTGCTTGTCTCTAAATAAAATATACAAAAGTTCTGGGGATTGACTCAGAGGTCAAGTGCCCTGGGATTCAATGCCCAGTACCCCAGTACCAAAAAAAAAAAAAAAAAAAAAAAAAAAAAAAAAAAAAAAAAAAAAAAAAAACAAATTTATATATATATATATATATATATATATATATATATACACACACACACACACACACACATACATACACACACACAAATAAATAAAATAAGAACTTTAAGAGAAATTAAACAAAAATGGCTTTACTAAAATATGTATAGTTAGTGAAGTTTATTGGCATATATTTACTAAATATACTTACATATTTACTGAATAAGAATAAAAACTTACTTTCCAAATATTCTAACCCAGTACTCATTGCTCATTGCCTTTAAACTGCTTGGAATGAAAAAGTATGATAGGCAACTTAACATTTGCAATGAACAATTTCTATACATGCCATTTTTTTTGTTCATCTATAACATATTTTACATTTATTATTTGATTCAAGGTTTAGTACTTTCTGAATAATCAAAGCTCCCCAGCCTCATTTGAGACTATTCTCATGAGGCTACTTTTTAAAAAAAGAAAAAGAGAAGAAAACAATTCATTTCTATTATTTTTCAATATACACTGCAGATATGGGAAATAACTACTCAAGTGCAAAAAGGCCCATAGTGGATATAAAGATCTGAATTACTGTTTGTGGTTAAGGCCCTGCTGACTCCAAATACAGAGGGAGGTTGAAACAGGAGGATCCCGAGTTCAAACAGTTCAAATCCAGCCTCAGCAAAAGTGAGGCACTAAGAAACTCACTAAGCAACTCTTTGAGTCTGATCTCTTACTATTATGGTGGCTAATTCCAAACTCTATTTTAAGGCTCATTTTTGGGGACCCACTGACCTTCACCAGAGTCTATATTATCAGGGTTCACATGGAGGAAATGTGACTGCTTCCCTTAACCAGTGTCACCCTGAGCATGTCCATGCCCATGATAAGAATCTGTCTTTTACTTTACTGTAATGCTCAGTTTGTAGCAGAGATGTAGAGAGGGACAGCCAGAACCTGCCTTCAGATCCTTTTTTCACCTTGTCTGAGCTCATGGAACATAGAGATTTGCCGGTGGAAATCTCTCTTAACCTTCTTTTCCTTTTCCCAAATTGCTGTGTCCCTCTGCGCTCTCCCAGAGTTCTTATTTCATATTCCGGTGGCACTGAGAGAACTCAGTGAACAACCAGTTAGAAAAAAAAAATGCAGACATATCAAGTTCTTATCTTGGGGTGCTCCTAATTTGCAGTGAGAAGATTAAGTGTATTGGCTTCTACACATACAAGTTGAAGGATAACAGGAAGTGGAAAATATTGTTCTTGTCTAATGAATTCATCTGTCCCCTACGTTCAACTTTCATTCTATTAGTGGGAAGGAAGAGGGCAGGAATGTACAATACAAGTTCTACAGGAATGTCACCTCTCCCCAAACCACGAGGTGATTTATCTAGGAGTGAGGAGGAAAATTCTCTAATCTTAAAATATGAAATACACCAAAACTTATATTTTTAGCTATGTGGTTAAGGCCTTGCTGACTCCAAACACTGAAGCATCTGTAAGTCTGATCTCCTATTTTTATGGTGGCAAATTTCAAACTCAAGATATCTTAGGTCTCATTCTTTGGGGATCCACTGACCTTTATCAGAGTCTTAATATCAGGGTTCACACAGGAGAGGTGGCATTTTTCCAGGATAAATTTTACACAGGGCAGTAAACCTGTAGACTAGAAAAGAGAATCAGTTCTTATTTCATATCTTAAGAACAAAGAACCTGCTATAGATACTTTAGAAAGAACTCTATCAGCTTCAATTCAGAAAAGAAAGTTCATTCAGTGGCTCTTAAAGAGACACACATCTGACCATAGCTTTGGTCCCACCTGGTCTAGGAGTTTTAGATCACCATATTCCCAGTACTATTCTAAAGATATTTAAAGTGATTGACATTGTTGATATGAATGTATGCTTGTGGGTGTATTTGTTGCATGTATGTATGTAAAAGTTGAAAGAAAATAATTTTACTTTATAGGGACTAAGATAACTACTAAGGAAAGTAAGCTAGCATTTTCCCAGCTCTTATTAGAATTCAATTCCAAATATAAGCAAAATAATTATAGTATGTAGATCATATTACAAGTTGGGAAAACATGCTTGTTCATTTTTCTAGCAATCATCTTTCCCAAATCCTATAAAGTAAACATTGATCTCTGAGTCCTTATGCAATACCAATTTGTAAACTTGGAGCCACTTAGCTTCTTAAATAGAAACTGTAGTAAACACTGAGGCCAGAGAAATAATACATCTTGTGAAAACCTCAAGGTTTTGGACACCATTGTGCTCTATTCACCAGATGGCATGCCACCTCATCCAGGCTGCTATTCGTTTAATATTTATTACCTAGATGCTAAGCCAATCATGTTTCTCAGATCTTATCTCATCTAACAAAGGCAATATTTGCTATTGGGTTTCCCTCTACTTCAATTATCTTTTTGCATTTTCTGCTAAAGCAAAACGTTTGCAAAGAAGAAATCAGAACTCTCTCTGAAATGCAGCCAGAGGGAGCTGCCAGTGAGCTAGAAACAGAAAAGGAATATGAAACACTATCAACCACTAACAAGAAATGGAAAGACAGGAACCAAAAAAAAAGAGGAAAAAGGAATCTCATCACACACACACAAACACACACACACACACACACACACACACACACACACACACACCTATACATACAATGTATAAACGCAGCACATCTTTAATGGTGATGTTCATAGCTAGCCAGATCTTTATAACAGGAACTTCTGTTTGCATGTCACTTCATATTTTCAAAGCATCTTTATAAATCACATCATTTGTTTTTTATAACAATCTACCTAGGCAAATCTCTATTAATAATTTTCTAATATCTTCCTTGTTTTACAGAGAGAGAAAAGATGCTAATGCATAATAAATTAAAACTTACTTGAATAAATGCATGTTGTTGCAAAGAGCTTAATAGCTGTTAAAATGCTTGCACTAAAGTAAGATTGGAACAGTATTAAAATCACAAATAATTAAAATATACATTTTGATAAATTTTTCCAAGTGCATACTTGCACAATCATTATGAAAATCAAAATAATGAATTTACCCATTACCCACAAGAGTTTCTTCATGCAACTTTGTAATCCCTTTTCAATCTCCATCCTGTCCCTTCATCTTCAGGCAATTATGGATCTGCTTTCTGTTATGACTTTAATTTGCATCTTCTAAGTTCTTCATAAATAGAATCATATGATATGTATTTTCTTTTATCTAGATTTGTTCATTTGCAATAAATATTTTGAGATTCATCTAAATCATGCTATGTATCAATTGTCAATTACCTTTACACAGTGAACAGTATTCCAACACATGGGTACTATTCATATATCACAGTTGATTCATCTATGCACCTATTCATAGATACTTGGTTTGTTTCAAACTTACATATAGTATATATAAAAGTGCAATGAACACTCATGTACAAGGTTGTGGGTGCACAGAGATCTCCTTTTTCCTTTGGGATCTCTGCTTTTAGACATTTGAAACATCTCTGCTCATGATTATCAAAAAATGGAGGAGAGACCTAAAGAACTATTATAAAAAATTAATGACACTATAAAGGCAAAATATAATGAGTAAATACAAAAAAAATGCCAATTATTTTGACAAATTAGATTAAATGATAAATTCCTTCAGGACAAGATATACCAAAGCTTAATTTTGGAAAAATTTATAACCTCTGTAGCATTATATGAGCTAAAAACTGTATTTATAATTAAAATCTTCTGAAGCAAACCTTATACTCAGATGATTTTATTGGCAACTTTGACCAGAAGTTGAAAGAAAAAAATTTACATAACCATTTTGGAGAATAGAGGAAAAATATTTCAGTTCATTTTATGATGCCACTATGATTCTAAAACAAGAACCAGAAAGACATTATCATGAAAGAAACCCCAGACTACCATGTTCCACTGAAATATACACAGGATTTTTAATCAAATATTAGCTAACTAAATTCAAAAACATGCTAAAAGAAAAATGTATCATAAACAAGGTAGAGCAATTGCCCAGAAACCATGTGTTTATATTTAAAACTCAAGCAATAGAATTCACCACATTTATAAACTGACAAATAAAGCCATATAGTGATCCCAAAAGATAGTTAAAGAGAATTTGCAAAATCATGAATCCAGTAATGTTAATAATTTCTCAAAGTAGGAATCAAAATTAAATTTATAAAATTGATATGAAAAGTGTAACAACCTGTAGCTAAGTTTACATTTACTTGTCAATGTAGTACCACTAAATTAGAAACAAGGTAAATATGTATGTAGATACAATTGTTATGTAGCTTCATACTAAAATTTCCAAGCCAGTGCAATAACCATGATAATTAAATAAAATTAAATAAATAAAAAAATTAAAATATAATTATTTATTCAGTGAATATACAACGTAGATGATTCAGCAAATCATCTACACAGAAAATGCTATGAAGTCTACAAAAATAGCTACCACAAACCATAAGTGAATTCAGTAAGGTATAAGAATATATTTTATATTCAATTCAGTTGTATTTTGCATACTATTAACAAATATTCAGACATTGAAGTTTTAAAATATCATGTAAAGGAGTATCAAAATTTGGAAAAATTTAGTTATACATGTACTTCTATCAATGCCAGAATTCAGCACCATGTTTATGACATACTTATAAAAGAAGTTAAAATTGATCTAATTAAATTGAGAGATATATAATCTTCAGAGATGAGAAATACTAACAGTAAGTTAGAAATAAAGTCAAAATTTCAGGTTTACAATCAATAAATTTACTATAAGTAGACAGTTTTATTATTTACAATAAGTACAACAGAATAAAAAATATTAACATAATTATCAGATTACATACTAATAAAAAATGCAGCTACATACAATTTTTATAGATGACTTTAAAGTATAAGGAGAACAAACAGTTGAAAGAAAATGGATTAAAAACTGTTATTGTTCAGATATTAGGTGTCCTCCAAAAGTTCATGTGAGATCATGCAAGAAAATTTAGAAGTGAAATGATCGGGTTATGAGAGGTTTAACCTAATCTATGCATTAATACCCCAATAAGGATTAACTGGGTGGTAATGTAGGCAGGTAGGGTGTGCATCGAGGAGTTGTGTCATGGGGGCGTGGTGTGCCTTTGGAGTAGATATTTTGTTCATGGTGAGGAGAACACTCTGCTTTCTGTTGCCATGTCCTGGGCCAGTTTTTTTTTCTCCCACCATGATGTTCTGCCTCACTTCAGGTCCCCCAAATGGAGTTGGGATGTCTACGGAGTAAGACATCTGATTTTGTGCGCCTCAAATAAACTTGTCCTCCTCTAATTAATGTTCTTGTCAGGATTTTTGGTCACAGAATCAAAAAAGCTGACTAAAATAAAAACATAGATACAAGCATAATCTAACCAAAGAATGCTAGTTTAACATGTAAAATAAACACAGCATATTTTATGTCTAAAGGAACTTAGTATACTAATATATTCTGAAATTATAAAGATAATTTTTCTAGATAATGTCTAGTGGATAATTAACTTCATAAACTTAACAACAAAGCTTTAAGCTAAATAAAGAGGAAAGGAGGCTAAGACAGAAGAGGATGAGAAAAACTAGAATTTCAAGAAGGAAACAACTGCTCGTGCTTAGCTCAGGTTCCAACTTGAAGTGTATATGTGTACATGTATGTATAAGTATATATACATATATATATATACACACATTGTAATGGTCAATTTAAATTGTCATCTTGATTGGATTAAGAGATGATTAAGAGGTTTATGGGTGTGTCAATGAGGGTGTGTCTAGGAATGATTGGCATGTGGGTTAGCCAACTGAAATGGAGGCCCTCCCTATGTGTGGGCAGCACCACCCAATAGGATGATGGCTTGAAGGGAATAGAAGTTGGAAGAACATGGAAGCACCAGTAGATGCAAGCTCAATTCTCTTGAATGGGGCCTTCATTG
Source organism: Urocitellus parryii (assembly GCF_045843805.1). Taxonomy (NCBI): domain Eukaryota; kingdom Metazoa; phylum Chordata; class Mammalia; order Rodentia; family Sciuridae; genus Urocitellus; species Urocitellus parryii. Next base: position 25,797,965 of record NC_135546.1, on the reverse strand, counting down.
CTGCTGCAATCATTTAAGGATATCAGATTCTTACTTCTTTACTCTTCCAAAGCGGACTCTACCAGTGATTCTCTAGAAGCTTTCAGTCTTGAGCTAGGGTAGCACCATTGATCCTTCTTGTTCTGGGGCTTCAGCCTCTCCAACGACTGGTCACTTAAGCCAACCTAATAAATACCCTTTTTATAATTATACTTCTTGTTGATTCTCTTCTTCAAGAGAACCTTGACTAACACATACACACACAAGTATACGTATATATTTATATTCACACACATATGCATATATATAATAGCTTTCCATAAAAGAAAAAGATGAATAATAATAGTGACATGTATAATATAATTCAGTGAAGCTCTTTGATGAAATGGATTTAGAAAATCCATTTTTTAAAGTTTAAATTATTTGTGTGACTTTGTTTAATAAAAATGAGATAGTTCTTTAGAAGTTCAGAGTGTTCAGTTATCATTTGTGTTCCTAAAGCTGGATGAGAAAATGGATTTCAAGGACAAAACAAATAAAATATTCAGAGTGAGGGCTGGAGTTGTGACTCAGTTGTAGAATGCCTACCTAGCATGTGTGTGACACTAGGTTCAATCCTCACCACCACATAAAAATAAATAAGTAAATAGACAAATAAATAAATAAATAAAATGTCTATCAACGATTTAAAAAAAAATTAAAAAGAAGCTCTAGCCACAAAAAATATTTAGAATGAATATTTTACATATTCAATAAATGAAATAATAATGCTAATATTGCAATAAAATAAGTCACTTGGATCTTTGGGTATCCCATTGCATATAAAAATTACATTTACACTATAAATGGTAATACTATAAGTGCTGCTTGTCAACTAACTTTATAAAGTATTTGAAATCCTTTTATTAATCATTCCCAGTATATTCATACCATATTCCCAGGAGTAGACTCAGCTGAAGTTTCCACTTTATTTGCTTATCCATAAGAAGTAACCCCTTGTCTACTAAAGTTTCATCATAAGATCCAGTAATTTTGTTCTACCTATAGGCTCCACTTCAAATTCTAGTTCTACTTCTCTCTCCAAAATATCTGTACTTTCTTGGAGTTTTGAACTTCTCAATTTCATCCATGAGTGTTACAATCAGCTTCTTTCAAATTCCTATTGACATCACTGTTTTGACCTCCTTTTATGAGTCACTCATTTTCTTGATGGTATCTGAAATGGTGAATTCTTTCCAGAAGGTTTTCAATTCATATTTTTAGGGTTCATTAGAGGAATCACTGATGGCAGCCAGATAGCCTTAAAAATATATATTTCTTAAAAATAGAACTTCAATGTACTTCAGAATGGATATTATGTCAACAGATATGAAAATAACATTAATCTCCTTATTCTCCATCAGAACACTCAGGTAACCAGGTGCATTGTCAATGTATCATGATATTTTGAGACTAAATTTCTGGAACAGCAATGAGTCTGAACTGTGGACTTGAAGTCTTCAGTAAACCATACTATAAACAGTTGTGCTACATCATTTAGGCTTTGTCCTTCCCTTTATGGAGTTCAGGAAGAGTAGATTTAGTATAATTCTAAAAAATCCTAAATTTTCAGAATGGTAAATTGGTATTCACTTCAACTTAAACTAACCAGTTGCATCAGCCCCTTCTAAGAGAGTTACCCAATTCTTTGAAACTTGAAGGCCAGCCATTGACTTCTCCTCTTTAGTTATGAAAGTCCTATATGGCACTTTCTTCCATTATAAGGCTGTTTCTTCCATGTTGAAAGTCCATTGTTTAGTTACTTATGTTCATCAATTATCTTAGCCGAATCTTCTGCATACCTTGCTGCAGCCACTACACAGCATTTGCTGATTCACCTGCATTATTATTGTATGAAGATGGCCTCTTAAACTTCATAAGCCAACCTCTGTTATCTTAGAACTTTTCTTCTGCAGCTTCCTCACCTCTCTCAGCCTTTACAGAAGAGAAGAGTTAAGCCCTTGCTATGGATTAGTTTTTGGCTGAAGGGAACACTGTGCCTGTTGTGATTTTCTATGCAGATCTCTGAAACTTTCTACCATATTAACAAAAGTCTGTTTGTTTTCCTACTTTATAGGAAATTGAAGGTGTGTTCAATGGAGTAGCACTTTCAGCTTCATAGAAGAACTTTTTCTTTTCATTCAAAATATTGACAGTTGTTTGATGCAAGAGGCCAGGTTTTTAACCAATCTCAGCTTTTGACATGCCGAACTTACTAAGCACAATCATTTCTAGCTTTTGACTTAGAGATTTATAACTCATCCCTTCACTTGATCATTTAGATGCCATTGTAGGGTTATTAATTGGCCTAATCTCAGTGTCTCATAGAGATGGAGGAAAGGACAGTCAGTGGAGCAGTCAGATCACACATGACATTTACCAATAAAGTTCATCATCTTTCATTGGTGTAGTTCATGACATCCCATCACAAGTGACATCAAAGATGACTGATCACAAACAACCTCAACAGATGTAATAATAATAATACTGTTTGAAATATTGTGATCATTGACAAGTTGTGACACAGAAACTTGAGTCATATAGACATTGTTCGAAAAATGCTGCTCGTAGACTTGATCATCACTGGATTGCCACAAACCTTCAATTTGTAAAAGTGAATAAATAACTAAATAATTGGTTAACTAAAAACATTTGAAAAAACCACAATGAAACACATAAAAATAAAACTAGGTATAACTATATGCAAAATTGAAAGACGTGAAGAAAGTGTATGTGGTGGAGGCATTGGTAGATAGTAGTTTGGGGTGCTAAAGGGAAACATGGAAGGGAAACAAGTGCAAAGAATGCACCAGAGCTGCTGTATCTGAAAAGCTGCAGTCTTTGCCCTGCCTGTCCTGTGCAACACAACAGACACTCAAAATTAATTGAAATGAAATTATGGGTATCGATATCATATATGCACTTCATATTGTACAGATTACCTTTGCTGCAGTTTAGTTAATGTGATAGTCTAATGTCAAGTGCAAAGGGGAAAATCATGAATTTTTGGAGTGGTGTAATGCAGGTTTTCTAATGATTTATTACATAACTAGAAAATCAAGCATGAATGAAATTAAGAAAAAAAAATGGTTTCCTTAACGGTTACAAAAAGACTCATTGAGAAGTGCAATGTGATAAGATACCAATACCATGGTATAAAACATATTTTACATATATTTATATATAAATATATAAAAATACATATACATATGTAAATATATAATATTCTGTACATATGAGTAATACTGCCCCCATAGTAAGATTTTTTCGATATACATAAGCTTCTACAAATTGCACCATTTTGCTAAAAGTTGAGATAAGAAATCCATCCTTATAATACCTATGTGTAAGTTTAAAACCCACTTATGTTTATTCCCATTTTATTTGTGGGTAGGTTTTAAAATGTTGGACTTCAAGAATTTCCTTCTAAGCTCTTAACTGTTTAAGCTCCTTAAATATTTAAAAAACAATCTTGACTATCTTCATGTTTTCTTAGGTGGGAAATAAATCATCTGAGGAGGGGATCCGTTAAGAGCATGGTTTATCTGCAATGCAGAACTTCTCTCTGCAGAAACAACCAAGGCAGAATTGCTCAGCAGCATTGCTCACACAACCAGTCTCAACCATTTCCTGAAAGTTATACCCAGATGCTGCCACAAGATTTGGGGTTTCAAGTAGCCTAGTGCACCCTGAGATAAATTCTTTTATTTATATTTTAATAGATACTGCTAATATTCCAAGCATAGGCAGATACTCTGATTTCCACATTTTTTAAAGTCCCTGCGGTTCTATCACAGGACATAGCCCTCTTCTGGAAAGCACTATGTCAGTGAAAGGCAGAGTACTGCATAAAATCTGCACTTTACAAGCATGGACGGATTCTTTAAAAAAACATAGCAAATGTAATATTTTTTTTTCTAGGAGAAATCAAGCACAAGTGCTTTGTCTTTGAGTGGAAGTTCCTATTGAGAATCAGGGGAGAGAACTCTTAATAAAGATGCCTATTTCAGCATTTCCTGCAGAAAGCAAGGAATTTCACATGTGATTTTTCAGAATGTGTCTTGAATTAATTTGACATTAATTATTCACTTGATAGTCCAAATTACACATTTTCTTTGCACAAAAACCAGGTGTTCTCCAAACACCCTAAGCATCTGCTGTCTTTTACACACAAGTCAAATGGGGATAGCCCCATGAAACAAGAACATTACAAAAGAATTATTCTAGTTTTCTCATTTGGTGGCATAAAAAAGGCATCAAATAAAAACATCTTTTTGTTACTTATTCTTTCAATAAGTATTTTTAGATTTGAAATAAACTACAACATATTTTAACAGGTATTTAAATTACATTGACTTAAACCATCTAGAAAATTTTATTTTCATTTTAATTACCAGAAAATCCAAACCATCTTATTTTTGCCATGGACTATTAAAATGGCATGTTTATAATCATGTTGTCCTAAAAACAGATTTTTGTCCTTTTGGAAAGCATTAGAAGTTTATAATCACTTCATGACATAAGCTCCTGAGGTGAACTGAGTTCCAATGATTAATCAGTGAAGTTATCCAAAATGTTAGTTGCAATGCAAGGTCTTATGCTTTTTAAAGCCCAATGTCAAGGACATTCTTTACACGAAAGGCAGGAACCTCCGTGATGAACAGGATGCAGCAGTGGAGAGCTACCCAGGTTTGACCTGTACAGAGAAGAAAATGGAAAGCATCTTGTCTTGCTGTGCTCACCTAACCAAAAGGAAACATTTGGTATGCTGTGGTTGCTGAGATACCTCCACACATGAAGGTAGATTCAGCACTACCGACAGCAAGCCCTTCCTCTTCCCAGATGTTGTGATTAAGCTCTTATACATTTTCTGTAAGATCGAGTTTGAACAAAAAGAACATTCATTCACAAATCATGTGATTGCAACCCAGGCAAGGAATAAGCAAAATGATTGCTTGTTCACTCTGAAGTGATAAAGGGTATATTTTTCTGGAAAAAAATTATTTAAGTATCATACATTATTACATTTGCCTGCCCAAAGAATGGCTCAATGTAACTATTAGATGACCTACTTCTTTAGATTTCCATGGTAGATTAGGTTTCAATATAGCTATTGTATTTTTTATGATGATAATTCCTTGCTTTTTTCCCTTCTATTTTGAATTCTCAGCCTTTCTAGAGCAAAGAACAAACAAAAAAGTGATAAAGACAGATGTGCCTCAGCAATTTTAGTGGAAAAATTAAAATTCACAATGCTTTTTTTAATTGGTTGTTCAAAACATTACAAAGCTCTTGACATATCATGTTTCATACATTAGATTCAAGTTGGTTATGAACTCCCATTTTTACCCCAAATGCAGATTGCAGAATCACATTGGTTACACATCCACATTTTTACATATGACAAAATCATGGAATTTGCAGGGAAATGGATGGCACTAGAGCAGATTATGCTTAGTGAAGCTAGCCAATCCCTAAAAAACAAATACCAACTGTCTTCTTTGATATAAAGCGAACTAAGAACAGAGCAGGGAGGAAGAGCAGGAAGAAAAGATCAACATCAAGCAGATACATTAGGTGGGAGGGAAAGGGAGAGAAAAGGGAAATTGCATGGTAATGGAGGGAGACCCTCATTGTTATACAAAAATTACACATAAGAGGTTGTGAGGGGAACAGGAAAATAAACAAGGAGAGAAATGAAATACATTAGATGGGGTAGAGAGAGAAGATGGGAGGGGAGGGGAGGGGGGATAGTAGAGGATAGGGAAGGTAGCAGAATACAACAGTCACAATGCTTTGTTATTTAAAATGTGTCCCAAAACTAGATCTGTTAGTGTAAAAAAACAATACACCTTTCAAGTATGCAGAGTAGTCTTTTTTAAGTGGTCTTTAAAGAAAACAAGAAGAATCCCTCTTTTTCTTGATACTCTGCTCTCAACTCTAAAGGTAATTTTGTTTAAGAAGCACATTTCTTCTTTTATGTTCACCTTTGTCAGGCATTTTTACAGTGATGGGAAAAGTAAAGTCATTATCAAGATTTTAGTGAACTATTTTATCAAGTAACATTTCATTTTCTATTCCCGATTTATCTCAATTTTAAAGACTTTCCTTTTCCCACTGGGTGCTCCTGGCACCCTGTTGAAGGCCAGTGGACTGCCTATTTCTGGGCTTTCTATTCCATCGGGGAGTGTGTGTTTTGCTAATATGATACTGTTTCAATTATTAGAGGTTTGTAGTATAATTTAAAATTAGTAAGTGTAGTGCCTCTAGCTTCACTTTGCCTGTTCAAGACACACTGCTAATTATGTCTTTTGTGGTTCTAGGTGAACCTGAGGATTTTATTTCATTTTTGTGGGGAAAAACTATTGGGATTTTGATAGAGATTACATTCAGTCTGCAAATTGTTTTGAGTGTATTAGACATTTTAACAATACTAAATGTTCTAATCTTTGATTATGAAATATCTTTGCATTACTTGTGTCTTTGATTTCATGTTTTACTGTTTTCAGTGTGCACATCTATCACCTCCTTGGTTAAGTTTATGGCTAAGTATTTTTATGCTATTGTAAATGGGATTAATTCCTCATTTCAATTTCAAATGGTTAATTGTTACGAGATCTATATATAAATTCTGCTTCTATTTCTCTAGTCATATATGTGATCATGGGGCTGATAGTTAACTTCTCTGATTTTTTTATCAACTTTTCTAGATAGCACAGATAATGATAATTTCTTCTTTGGACTATTACGATAATTTTGTAAAAAAATGAACATCAAAAGTCTAACAGGTTAAAAGTCTAATATTTCTTTAAAAGTTCTCTTTTCCTATATAAGTAGAGTAAGTGAAGTGCTAAAGATCAGAGTCTGTGAACATCATATTTTTTTGTTACGGTTTTAGTTGTTCCTAGAGGCTAAGTGATTCTGAAGGCACAGAGAATCAGATTACCATTTATTTACAGTTGAAGCTAACCAACCTGAACTAATTGTAAATGCTTTTGACTTGTTAAACTGTTTCAAGAATCTAAACCAGAAATTGACACAAAGAGACAAAAATATAGCTTACAAGGGTATATTGAAACACAAAGGCACATCATTGTACTAATCTGGCAAAACACAATTCTTCTATTGAGAGTTGCAGGAGCTAAGTAATTGGATGACAAGTACCAGAGAGCACACTATATGGAATCAGAGACAACTCAAGATTTCAGAAGGTAAGAAGGAACTTTCAGAAATAGGAACATCTGTGTGCATTCACATTTATCTAGATAACTGTCTCATGACTCAAATCAATTTGTAATTTGGCAAACTATCTAAACATTTTATCTTCCTCTGATAATGGCAGAGGAGAGTCTAGATTAATTCCAGCTACTGTTTTTGAGCTGAAGTTTTGTACGTGTAAGGTTGGCAAGGAGAGATTAAAGTGGCTTGTAAAGTAGGATACAATGAATTTAATTACTACATTAAAAGTTACAAATAACATATAAATGTCTTTCAGTGAATTTTGTACCAGACACAGATTTCATAAAAAACAGCAGTAAATCCAATACATAAGCCAGGGAATAAAAGACTGCATTAATTTTTGGATTAAATAAATGGAGTATGAAGACTATCACAACCAGCTACATGACTAAGAGATGCAGAGAAAATAATATAACCATTACAAATTTGAAGCAGATTCTGCTTGGAAGGAAATGAATCCTCCACATAGACATAGCTCCTCAAAAACAAGAAGACTGACTTAAAGTAATTACAGACATCACTTCAATAAAAATGGGGAATTCATGGGCACTGTATTTCGTGAAGAAATACTTGAACCTAGTACAGAAACATCTAGAGCATATTATTGGTATTTGTGCTATGACTTTGAAGCTGAAATCTTAGCATGTTTGCACAAGTGTGAGCATTACATTTGGAATTACTTTGTTTTAGGTAACTGATAGTTTTTACTTAAAACAGATTCAACTGGGTATACTGGAAACCACCAAAGTTATGAAGACATTATCAAACATATTATTTCTCATTCTAAATGATAAAGTCTGTAACATTTTTGCAATGGTTCCAACATTCCACTTGTTTACATGCCTTGCATCAAAGAATGGAAAACTGTCCTTTATCTGAAATTGTCAGAAGCTGTGCCGCTTGCAGATTTGGAGCCTAATGTGCCACTCACTCATTCAACTGAGAGACCTCTATTAACTTCCCTTCCTAGAGTTCTATGCATTTGGTGAAAATGATATGTCTTTACAATTTGTAAGGAAAATTGGGTCCTAAGTCCAGACACAATGAAGCCAGAAGTTGAAATTCATTCTGGTGTTTTAAGTATGTCTTCTCCAGTAATAGACATATGTTAAATATGTTCATCCTGCAATAGTATAACTTGTACTAGTAATACTCACTAATAAATATACTATGAAAATTATCTTCTTCAACCATTTAGGCCAAGTTCTGGGTAGATCTATCTGTTAGGCTTGATATTTTTTGAGATAGGCTCTCACTTAATTGCTAAATTACTTAGGCTGAATTTGAACTTGGAATTCACCTGCCTCAGCCTCTGAGACACTGGGATTACAGATGTGCACCACACCTGGTTTAATTTGCTTCTGAAAAGGGGGTAACAACCTGACAAAATATCCATACCCAAATTTTGATACAATTAAGACAAGACATAATGAATTACAAGGAAAAACATATTAACTGTTCATACTTAAGGGAGAAGAAACAACTCCTTTTTAAAATATTGGTCCTGTAAGGCATAGGGGCCCTTGCATGTAATCTCAGTGGCTGGGGAGGCTGAGGCAGGAGGAATACAAGTTCAAAGCCAGCCTCAGAAACTTAGTGAAGTCTTTAGCAACTTAAAAAGACCCTATTTCAAAATAAAATATACAAAATTAAAAAGTTTTGGGATGTGGGTCAATGGTTAGGCACCCCTGGTTCAACCCCTAGTTCAAAAGACAAAAACAAAAAAATGGCCAGAGTTACACAGACTGGTAGGATTCATTGTCACATTCATACATGAACATAACAAATTTGATCAATTTCATCTCCAGTACCTTCCTATGCCTTCCTTATTCCCTCCCCCAATTGCCTTCTACCATATTGGTTTCTCTTCTATTTTCATGATATGCGTTTTATTCTTTTTTTTCTTTCTAGCTTCTACATACAAGAGAAAATATGATCTATGATTTCCTGAGTCTGACTTACTTCTCTTAACATGATGTTCTCCAGCCCCTTCTATTTTCCTGCTAATAAAATAATCTCACACTTCTTCATGATTGAGTAAAACTCCATTGTGCATAAATACATAATTTCTTTATCCATTCTTTCGTTGATGGATACTAGACAGTTTCCATAACTTATATGGGTATGCATATATCTCAACAGCATGCTGACTTTAATTCTTTTGGATAAGTTCCCTGGTATAACTCAATCATGTGGTGGCTCTTTTGAAGAACTTCCATATTAATTTGTATAGTGGCTATTCTAATTTACATTCCCACCAGCAATGCATAAGAAATTTTTTTTTTGATAAAGTAATGATTCAGGGAGACTTTGCTATGTCCCAAAGAAGCACTTCCCAAATTGCATTCCATTTATGAACACCAATTTGTGACATCCTCTAAGAATAAAATCCATAGTTAAATAAAATTTGTTGTATTTAATTTTCAAGCTTTTTGAAGAAACATTATTTTCTTGACAGGCTAAAACACACTTTACACACCCTGACTCTAGAAAATGGTGAACCATAAAATGGTGGGGGGAAGTGAACCTTTTGGGCATCTTATAAAATCATTTTATCTATCTATATTCTATCTATAAGTTTTAACTTTAATTAATTAAAAATCAATTAATTTATTCAAGTTAAAATTTATAATAAATAAAAAATTATAATAAAAAAGATTTATAATAAAATATTTCACACTATTTTATCAAACTAATTAAATATTTGAGCATCTGTCGAAGCAGCAGGCTGTGTAGATTTCTGTTAACATTTGTGAACCAGTAGCATTGTACTTATGAAAAAGTTGAAGGCATTCCCACTATAAATCTTAAAACTAGTGTGCTGATGAATTACTGAGTAGAGTTCATCACTGAGTACAATTTTAGTTAAAAAAAGAAATGATGGAATTGTATAGACCAAGTAATTTCATATCTAATCACTGTTACCAAAAGCTTAGAATCATTATTAGCAATCTTTGCATTAAGTGATCAAAAATTGGTTTTGGAAGTAAACACTTTCATTTTCTTCTTCTAAACACTCCTGTGATAGGACTGGAATGTGCCAGGCTTAGCAAAGGATTCACCTCAATCAATACCACTGGAGCAAGAAGAAGATTGGTCCAGTGATTAATTTCATGTTGTACTCATGGGAATAAAACAGCTGAGTATATTTGTCGCTATAATCCCTTTTCCCAAATGTAATTACAAATGGAATTGATCAACTCATGTGTTTCTACTGATGCCAAAGTGGGCATATTAGAATTGGTAGGGTGTGTAATAATTTAGTACAGATCATCAGTCCTTGGGGCTACAGGGAATTGAATATTAGAATCTTATTTTAAAAGAAAATAATTTTTCTTCCTCAAGTTCCTTCCCTCCTTGCCACAGAGAAAGTTAAACAACTTTCTCTGTGGCATCTTTGTAGATTCTCATGAAAAAGAGCTAAGAATTGGATATTTATCAGGAGCATGGTAGAACTGGAAGAATAATAGGTTTTTGGAAATAGACTTTCTTAAAGATATTCCAGTTGTGATAAACTCACTTTCTTGGAGTATCAACTGCTGCATCTTTATCATGTGCATGATAGGTATCTTGCAGACTGTTATACAGATTATACATGCTCATCCTTGTAAAGTAATCAGACATTTCCAGAAAAATGGCAATCAACTCATAAACCAGTTATTTAAATTCCAGGCTTTATTTTCGCTGAGTAACTCCTATAGGAAGTGATGATATAAATTTCATCTAATTTATATGCCTTATTGAGCATTTATGAGACTTGACACCAACAAAATATCCATTTCTTGTACATAACAATTGGTTAAGGTGGGCTTACATGGCAAGACAAATCAAGGGAAAATGTGACTGAAATGAACTAAAATTTGCTTAAGATGTCTACAATCTCTTTAGACACATACCTACAACAATATAATCTTAAATACTAAATCATACATCATTCTTCACTTATGAATATAATGAACCATAGCTCCAGAATAAAGAGCTCAAGTTAAGTATTTTTGTTAAGTGATATGAATTTTGTTAATTCAGAAACACAAAAAAGTTCCAACTTTCTTGACTTATCTATATTTTTGAAAACTTAAGGTTAGTCTATTTATTATTCCAATATACACACACATTGCATTTCATACTACTTTTCCCGTTCTGATTTATTACATTGACCTGAGTAGTTTCCAAAAAAAAAAAAGACAAAAAAAAAAAAACTCTGTGTATGTCTATGTGTGTCTGTGTTACACTTTCCCCAAGTTTTGAGGACTTGAAAATTCTCTTATCCAACAGGATCAGGTTAGTATAGCCTATTGTGCTATGAATTTTCCACCAAGAAGCTTTACTGCACCATCCTACAAATACACAACCAATGAGCAGTTCCACTCTGATACAGCATGTTCTGCAATGTCTGTTTCTATGCCACAGAAATCGACACATCTTTAACTAACACATTTTCCACTTATTTCGTACTATCCAACAGTGTAGATATCTAATGGCTGAATAAAGTTATACAGATGAGACATTATATTTGCTAGAAATAACTGGGTGGTAAAAATCAAGTTATACAAAAGCTCATAATGTCCACAAGAGAATAGTTGATACAATATAAAAAACTCAATAGGCAATTAAACAGTAGAAATACTTTGACCTTGTGAAGGACATTGTAAACTTCACTAAAACCAGATGAAGGATGAACCAACAAATATAGAAAGATTGTGCATGTGCCCTATCATGGTTACAGGGGATCTGAAGACAATGCCAGAGAATGCTGAGGAAGGAGAATCTGTATAATTATTCCATGATGGTCACTGAATTCATTCATTTTACTTTGAAATAAAAATATCATGTTAAAAACATGTGCTGTTTTCATGTATATCAATATTAGTCTTTATAATCGAAATTATATAAATCCATGTATTCTTTATATTCAGAATTCCTCTGGAAATTACATAGTCATGTCTATCCTTTTGGCTAGAGACATGCAATCCAATTGATTATTATTTAATCTTCGTCTGAACTGACAAGTTACCATTTTCTTCTAAATCTTGAAAATGTGAAAATTGCTCATGTAAACAATGAAATCAGATAGAAACATGAGCAAACCATAAATTCAGTACACAGATGTAATTATACATTTTCCAATAGCCACATTAAAATAAGTCAAGAAATAGGTCATTTGCATAAATTTTGTTTAATCTAGCAATCTAAAATATCATCATTTCAATTTGCTAATATTCCAAACAATTTTTACATATTGAGAAATTTACATTCTGCTTTTTGTACTGTCTTAAAACTGATGTGTGTGTTCCACTATAGGGCAGCTTGAATAGAACCAGCCGCATTTTGAATGTTCAGTAGCTTCATGAAGCCAGTAACTACCATATTGAATCACATAAATATAGATAAATGATTGAAGACAATTGCTCATTTTGGAAAAATACAGAAAATTAGGGGGAAAGGCCAGTCTTCAAAAATAGGGAACAATGAGTGCAGCAGAAATAAAATGTATGGTATTACTCTGAATAACAAACCTCAGACTAGCTCATATGATATTAGACTTAAAAAAAAAAAGTTTGGTTTCTAGTGTTTCTCCAACAATGGAAGTATTTTCACTTATAAATGCAGGAGAAATTCAAACTAACATAACTATCTATTTTCCATGTAGAAAAAATAAATCCAAATTGAAAAGTTAGTTATGACTAAATCAAGCAAACTTACCACCAATCATAGCATTGCATAAGTTCTTCTACAAAATATGCCAAATATTTTACATCTTGTGTCTTAAAGCTTTTATTAATCCAAGTAAATAACAACAATTAGAATCCTCATTTTGACAGATGACTAAATTGAGGCTTTGAGAGGTTTAGAAGATAGCCCAAAGACAAATGAATAGTAAGTGGTGGAGCCACACTCTGACACCATGGGCCACGTGCAGCCTTCTTACATAGACCCTACCTCCTAACCTCAATATAGACAGGAGCAATTTCAAGGTTTAGGTGTACTTCTACATCAACTATTTTTATGTTGCTCTGAGATGATTCTTAAAATAATCTATTCCAATGTTATGAAAACTTTATTTTTCTCCCCCACTTCTAGCATCTAATTCCACTTTTTTTCGGGGGGGGGGTACCTGGGATTGAATTTATGGCCACTCCACCACTGAGCCACATCCCAGCCCTATTTTGTATTTTATTTAGAGTCAGAATTTCACTGAGTTGTTTAGCACCTCCATGTTACTGAGGTTGTCTTTAAACTTGTGATCCTCCTGCCTAAGCCTCCCGTGTCCCTTTGATTACACGCATACACTGCTGTGCCAGGCTAGTTCCTCTTTAATTTTATCTCCAGGAGAAATGTAAAAAAAATAAGTAATTAAAAGACTGTGGGACTAAATTTGTACTATAAAGAATTTTTGTTTGGGTTGTATTACATTCAGGATGTTTTTGCAGAAATTTTTCCTCCACTTTAAATATATGATCTTTGTTTTAAAGCCGAATAAACATTCTTTACTCTATATGACTGAGTTATTTACCCTGAGTGTTACCAGCATAACTTTCTTAAATTTAGCATCTGTTGTTTATAATCCCCCTTTGTAGATATCAGCTCTCAGGTGAGCCCACCTTCATGAGAACATTAGTAACCGTGTTCTTGCCTTCATTATCATCCCCATGGAGTGTTATAATTGTTTTTCTTTAATCTATCAAGTCAATCTGCAAGGTGCTGGCATCACATCCAGCAGTGTGGGAACACATCATTCCCTTTGAAACCCTTCTTTAATCATCCATTCCTTCTTTTCGTCTTCAGAATCTTACCCTGTAAGTTTTTTTCAAAGTCAACCAGCATCCATGAGTTCTCTAATGCCAGATCTTTGTACCTTGATCCTGTGAAAAATGTGGAAAAAAAGAATGCATAAGCATAGGCTTGAAAGGTGATTTTCACTTGGAACAGATTAAGAAGAATGAAAAATATAAACCTTTTCAGACAATGGTATGAATTGCTCTGAGACTTATCCAACAATTTGAAATGAATCATCTTACTACAATTACTCAAGCTACAGTAGTCGCACCCTCTTTACATTAACAGAACTCTGAAAAAGGTGTTGTGTCTTTGCTTCACTTTAGCCTTTCTTCTTATTGAAGTGCTGAGTGGAAATATTTAAAAGAATTTTATGCTTTCTGTTAGCATTTGTTGACATTTTCAATGTTTTGAAAAGGTATGCCTCTCTGCAAACATGCATAGATCCATATTACATATGCATCATTTGTTCATAACCTTGAGGAGACAACAGAGGCCTCTGAAACATTATCCAATTACACACCCGTATCTGATGATAACCCTTCAGTGTGTGCTTACTATGTAGAAAGAGGCTTTTAATGATGGCTATATTTTATTTCCCTTCAGATTCCTAAAATATAAAGCAAAGCCAAATCATAATGTAGACCTAAGAGAAAATCAACACTTGAGTCTTGTACTTCTGATAACCTTATCAGACACATTCACAACAAGAGTGCAATAGATGGAGACACTTTCTGGTACTAAAATGAATTGCTCTATATTTCTCTTAAGCTCTTGTCATCTGTAATTCATGTTAGTTGAATATTTTCTCTAACTCAAAGTCACATTCTACTTTGACAAATTGACTTGTGGGTAATTTCCTCATTCTGTGAACAATTATTCAACTCTGATTTTACTGTTACCTAAATTGGTCAGAACTTGTCTTTATTTTTGTTTTGCTTTCTCAAAGAAAAACAAAAAGGAATATAATTTCAGCCAACTTTCTTTTCATTAGCAAAATATGACATTACATTCTGTTTGGCTGATGAAAGGTAAACTAGGTTCATGATGGGGTTGCAGGTTGGGGATTTAGAGAATCTTTAAAGATTTAGTACTTTAATATGGAGAGAATTAGTCTATAAAGCTGAAATAGGAAATTTATTCAGAATACATTTGCATCTGTTCCCTAAAACAGCATTTCTCAATATGATCTTTTCTCACTCTCATCTCTTTTAGGGAAAAAAAAATGTTTTCTAACTGCAGAGAAGAAGGACATTAAATGAAGAAAAACATGCAAATGGTGGTTTGGTGTCTAATGGAACTGTAATCTGTTGGGTATTGAATAGGTGGTTTTTTTTATTTATTTTTTGCGAGGGGGTGCTAAAAAAATGATACTATGACAAGAGACTTCTGTTCTAAATCTGCACCCAACCTGGGTTTGAGACGATGACCTTTTTGTGTCTGTTAGAAAATGTGCTCAGCAAGGTAAACCTCACAGATATCTTAAATAAATAGAATATATTCATCTTCCTTAGAAGAGTGTCCAGATTAGGTTATATGGGCTAAATATGGTATATCCATAATAATATCATGAGTCTTTGTTTTTATATGGATCTACCTGTTTTGTGTTTTGTTTCTGTTGTTTTATTTTTTGCTTAACCATATGTGTATAAATACAGGTTGGGTGCAGATTTAGAACAGAAGTCTCTTGTCATAGTATCATTTTTTTTAGCATGACCTCGCCAAAAAAAAAAATCACCTATTTTCTGCCATCATTAGTTATATGATATACCCCTAAGCATCATATCCATATCCTAACAAGAAGTTAAAAGGGTAGAAGGATCACAGAGCACATGGAATCTGCCCCTTTAAAAAACTTTCTGAGAAGCTCCATCAAACAGTATCCAGGGCTGGGGATGTGGCTCAAGCGGTAGCGCGCTCGCCTGGCATGCGTGCGGCCCGGGTTCGATCCTCAGCACCACACACCAACAAAGATGTTGTGTCCGCTGAGAACTAAGATAAATAAATAAATATTAAAAATTCTCTCTCTCACCTCTTTAAAAAAAATATATATAAAAAAAATATTAAAAAAAACAGTATCCATATGTATCTTATTGACCCTATGCATTATTCAAGCTTATCTGGACCAATAGGATACACACACACACACATATATATATATATATATATATATATATATATATATATATATATATACAAACCCATATATATGTACAAAATCTAGATACATTTAAACACTCAGATACACATATTATACATTGTTTATTATATATATGAATATATATGCATAGATTTATAATATATACCTAGTATTGGCTTAGGTGATCACAAAGGCTGAGAAGTTCCATAAGCTTCAGTCTGTAAGTCAGAGATCCAAGTTAGAGAGCTAGAGACCCAATGATACCAATTCCATTCTAAACGCAAAGGCCTGCGAACCAGGAGCATCAAGAGCAAGAGAAGATCAATGTCTCAACTCAAGCACTCAGACAAAGGAGGAGGGTAAAGCCAACCTTTTACCACCTTTTTGTTCTATTCAGGCCTTCAATGAGCTGGATGATGTCTATCCACATACAGGAAGGCCATTTGCTTTACTTGAGTAAACAATCTAAATATTAATTTCTTTCATTAATACTCTCACAAGTATACTCAGAATTAATGTTTAATCAGATATCTGGGTATCCTATGATTCAGTCAAGCTGATATATAAAAATAATCATTACACTGGGTCACACAGAGAAGATGAATCCTTGATTGATCTAGCTTCTATAATAAAAGAATATAAGATAAGAGGATGGCTTTTAGTGAATTTTAGTGGATTAAAATGACCATTGGTCATTTCTCATGGACAGGATCAGTACACTAAGTTCTGGATCTGAGCCAAGTTCAGTTTATTTCAGCTAGAATTACTCCCATGTTTAAGGCTTCAGTTCTGCCCCAGAAAGTTGCCCCAGACTTGTTCTTATGGCTTCTGGGAAGCAGTCTGAGGGAGAGAGAAAGAAGCAACATAAAATATTTCTGGAAGCCTAGACTTGGACCTGGTACATTACTACTTCTGCCATGACAAATTACAAGACCAGCCTAAATTCATGAAGCAGGAAAATGGTCCCCACTTTTTCACCAGCAGAACTCTAAAGTTATATTGAGAAAAATGTGGATTTGGCAAGAAATTTTTTTCATTTAGTTTATTACAAATATAAACAAAGGAAAAGTATTCCAACTACAGGATCTAGTGTATGTCACAAACTCATTGTGTAAACTCAACTGGCTCATAAAAAATTCAATCTTAGTCTCATTGCTCATTTAATGAAAAAAAGAACCCTACTTCACCTTTCTCATGAGCTAGTTATAAATAAGGCATAGATGGAAGAATGCCATAAAAACTAAAAAATAATACTACTATACAGTTAAGGAAGAATTAATGAGTAGGAGTTAGCTTCCATGTGTGACTGATTACCTAGGGAACTTGTAAAATATAGCAAAAAGCACTCAAAACAAAACAAAAGCTTACACTAACATATCTTTTTTTGCTTTAAAATATTCAGTCCTATGAAAAACAATTCTATTTCAAAAAACAGAAATAAATTATATAGGTCAAATAGTTCTCAAAATGGCATGTTAATGAATTACTTGAAAGTCTTGTAAAAACTCAGTTTACTGGACCTCAAAGAGTTTTGGATTCAGAAGGTCTGGTTTGGGATATAAAATTTTGCCTTTCTAAAAAGTTCCTACCCTCTAGTTTCCCTTCAGATTGTATGAATCTTTTACTAAAATGTTCCTAAATATTGATAACATTGCTGTTCTGGGAACCACTTTTGAGAATGAAGAACATGTCTGTTTCATTGAGACTGCACTGAAATCATTCACTTGAGCATGATTCTTATCCTCACACAGGGACCAGCTTTGACAGTTTACTCCACATGTCGGGAAGGAGGAAAGATGGAGAACTGCACACCGGCTCAGGACTAAGAGTAGCAAGAGATATTTTTTCTCATTCAATATTGGTCAAAGCAAGCTATAAAGCCTGATCTAATTACAAAGTAGTAACAAAGAAAAATCCTTTCTTCCTTGAGAAAAAAAATATTGGTTAAAGAAAACAGTGATATCTACTAGAAAAATCCAAGTAGAATCTGTAGCTAAATGGTAATGGTAGTGGAGACACAGGGGACAAATTATCTCAAGATTCAGAGTTTGTCTTATTGGGAACAATTAAGTCACTGACAGAAATAAAAATTAGAAGTTTCTTCTAATTGAAGATAAATTCAAATCAAGTTATCCTGGATTTCAAGCAGCACATTTACAGAAAACTAAGTGAACATGTTCATCAGGATCTTGGAGTTACAGTCCTGGAGTGGGAGTGTATAGAGATACAGAATTGAGTCACTGGAACTTAAAATATAGTTCAAGTAAAAAATAATGGGTTAAGTGTTTGAATATGAAAATAGTGGAAGATACCTGGGAAAGAGCTCAGGACTGATTTCTTTATTGTGCTGGTGGTGGTGGTGGTGGTGCTGGGGATCAAACCTCAGGGCCTCACACATGCTAGGCAAGCACCCTACCACTGAGTTATATCCCCAGCCCAGAACTAAACTGGGATCGCTCTTCACAGTATAGGGAATTAGAAGCAACATGAGAACCAGTAAGGAAGTCCAAAAACAAAAAGCAAAAGAGGCTCCATAGAAGCCAAAGTTAAAGATTTTCAGAAGAGAAGACCACAAGTACTCACTGGTTGGATACTGAGACCTGAGAGATAGTACTTATATTTGTCAGTTAAATAATAACTAGCAATTATTGATAGACGTTTCAATATATGACTAAAATACAAATATGAGTATAAAATAATTTAAGAGATAGGAAAATGTTTTTCTTCATAGATAAATTTATTGTTTTTACCCAACATAGTTCACAGTCATAGTAAGCATCCTCCTTAATGAGGATGAATTGTAAAAATTAATGAGTTCTTGACAAGTTTCTATGAGGTAGTTTACTTTATTATTCTCACATTTCTAAATGACAATGGTTATAATATTTTATTATAAAGTTGAACATAATATTGCTATTAATTAAGAAAGTGTTCTTAACAATTTCTTCACTTTCATAAAGAGAAACACAAGGTAAACCAATAATCCATATCATTAATCCACTAACACCATACACACACACACACACACACACACACACACACACACACACATACACACACACACACAGTAGTTGGACAAGAAATGCAGCCAAGGGTATTTTATTCTTACTCTAATATTTTACCAGATGGCCTTACTTTACAGTAACTTTCATTGTATTATTTATCTGTATACCCACCAAAAAAATCTCAATGTTACAACAAACATTGTTTTCTCAATCTCACATCTGTAGACTGGTTGAGGTGTAATCGAATTAGGCTGCACTTACTTAGGGTCCATAACAAGAGATGGATTCTGTATGGGGTTTTTCCATGTGTGTCTTATCCTCCTTAGACATGAGCCATATTTTTTCTGGTAGTGAGGGGAAAAGCACAAAATCACAAATGTGAATTCACATTTCTAGCCCCTGCTTATGTCAGGTCCCTTGTTCCATTTGCCAAAGCTAGCATGTTACTCAGCCCAACTGTAATGTGATGAGGAAGTAATTAGCTCTTCTGGTCAAAAGACTCATAAAGACCAATTGCAGGGATGAGGGACACTGGTATGCTGGAGCCCGCTTGTTTCAACACATGAAAGCCCATCTCAGTAATGCATTCAGTGATATCATATTAATAGACCCAAACTTACCATGATAAGATTATTTACACCATGCCTATCAAGAAATGCTAAAAACAATCAGGAAGTTTGTATATTTGTTTATTTTTGAAACATTTAATGCATTTTACCACACATTATATTGATAATCCACATATCTTATTACTAAGGTCAAAATACTGTGTTATTAGCATGTTAGGAAACAGTGATGAGCAAGATACTGGTGCTCTGTTTTTGTGTTTTTCACCAGCAAAAGTAGACAGATAGCCAAGTCATTCTAAAAAGTGTTGTGATAGGCAAAATATGTATGGTACATGACCTGGAGGAAAAGAAAATATTTTTCTACTAACTCCTCAAAATGTTAAAACAAGATCTGAATCACACGTAGTTCTGAAGCATTGAAAGTTCAGAATGTAATAGAAGAGATATGTTAGCATTTCTGTACACAGTTCTCCATGCTACTGTGACTCTTGATAACAAGTTTAATCATCCATGACTATCAGTCATCACAATAAGCACTAACAACACAGCTAACAATGAAATAGCAAGAAATTATAATTTAGTCTTTATTAAAAATAAGTGACTGAATGATTCCAGCTGGATTGCTTTCATTGTATTCTTGAATGATGTTTTAGTAAAAATACTATTGCTATCCTTTTTTAGATTAAAAAAAAAACTTTTAAATGTTTCCACCTTATATATGTTCTTCCTATTCCTACTTAACCCATAAGGGCCGGGAGTGCATTATCCTTCTTGCTTTAAGATATCCTGTTATGAGCCAGTTATTTAGGAATTTCAATTTATAAGGTTTGACAACATTGTAATTGATTGCAATAATAAAGTCCTTACCAAAATCTGAATTACTTTAAGGGAATTTGCCTTATTTTCTTAAGTGTTTTGCAAGTATGATAAGTAGGTTGCAGTGCTTTTCTTGACACAAGTGCACAAGAGATATATGATCTCTTTTAGCGCACATAGTGACAAAAGATCAAGCTGTTGGGCTGTAGGCTACAACAAATTGAATATATTGAATTTCAACTGTGGTTTAATGCGGTCTTAGTTTTAATGTTACAGTCCATTCAAGTGATACCTTTGCACACTAGTGCCATAATTGCACCCACATGACTGATCCATGGAGAAGTGGTGTTTCATTATTTTAAGCAGGCATACATGGTTTCAGTGCAATGAGCCTTAGTTTATTTGCATTACAAATTAATGGTAGGATTTACATAATTAATATCTTGCTTGAACTACTTTATTATATATCTGTACTAAAACTTCATAACACAGTTTTCTCTACTAAACAAAATGGAATCTCATTTCAATTATAGCAGTGAGTTTTCAAGTCAGGTGAGTAAAGCAATGATTACTGAGGCATTTAGTTATATTAAGTTTTTCCTAAAATGAGAGATGACAATGTATTTTTCCCTTCAATTCTAGTATTGTATTTGAAATGAAAAAAACTATAGTTTGAATCTTCAGTCTCCTCCAAAGTCCCATGTTCTAAAAGGATTGCTTCCCAGCCTGTTGCACTGTTGGGTATGATGGAATTTTTGGTGCAGTGTATGGTGGAAATAATTGAGGTCATTAGAACATGGTCTTGAATTGGGATATTGGGACTCTGGCGCTCTCTATCTATTTCTATCTCTATCTCTATCTCTATCTCTCTTGCTCTATTGCTCTCTCACTCTCTGCTTTCCAGCCACCATGAGGTAAAACGCTCCATGGCCAGGTACTCTGCTGTATTACTGTAGATCCCATATGTCAATCCAAGTAAACACAGAGAGAAACTTCCAAAACCATAAGCTCAAATGAATCTTTCCTCCATATAAATTGATTGTCTCAGGTATTTTGTCACAGGGACAAAAATCTGACTCTGATCAAATATTACTAATTGACTTTGAGTGATAGCTTTATACTCTGATGCAGAATAGCAATTATTTTTTACTGATAATCTTTTTCATTGGAGAATGGTTTATTTTACTACAACTACTCCTGGATTGAAAATAATAAATTCCATATAAAACTAGGGTTCTTTTTAATTATTAAGGAAGTTTAAGAAGATTGTAAGTGCACAAGATATAAAATCAGTGAATATTTTCTATATCTGCCTGCTAATCAGAGAAAAAGTAGTATTTTATAGCAATAGTGACACTAATCTGCCAACAGCTTTCCTTAAAAGAATCTCCCTTTTAAGGAAACATTTTATAATTCCAATTTCAGCACCTGATTTTTTTGCATAAGACTATCTTTTTAAAAACATATATTTTAAGTTTTTTACACACTTTATATCTATAACACATGACAGTAAGGATGAAACCTCATAATCTAGAATTCAGCATTTTTATTCACTAAAATTAGCTTCTTACTAAGGTGTTCTAATCTCATGCCTGTAGAAGTAAAGGAAAAGACAATTAAATCACTTATTTTGATGTTTGAAGTTAGTATTTTTAATTCAGTTGCAGCAATGTACTAGATAATTTATTAGTTTCTTTCCCACTCTGATATTTTATGATTTTACAAAATGTTCACTTATCAAAAAGTAGACACATTAAAAACCAATCATTCAGATACACACTTCAAGTGTTTAAAGAATATGCACAGTATCAGATTACTTTGATAATTAATTATCCCATTTAGTAAATTTAATCTCTTGAGAAGTTTCCTGTTCCATCTACTTGATTATAGCAAAGACAGCATTGTGGGGTGGTGTACTATCCAGTTACGTTAAGGCAGTGGGATAAGTTGCTGAGAGACCAAAAATGTCACCCAGAGATGCAGTATGGGACATAAAGTTTATTGAAAAATGCCTATGGGGAAGATGATTGGCAATGGGCAGGACAGACACTTTGCCAGAAAGTCCAGTGATGATGGTCTAGACAGGGGCTTCACCAGGAAGGCCAGTGCTAATGGGCTGAACAGGAGTACATCCATTGAATAAGGTGCCTCCAGTGCTTTGTCAGAAAACAGTGATTCCCCTCTCACAATAATGTGTCCAGTGGCAAGTGGCTGTACAAAAACTTCCCCCTTCATGTTGTTTGGTTCTGCATCAGTTACCACAGGCATGGAGAGTTTTATAGATTAAGGTTACAAAAGCAGTGACATCATCAGTTTAGCTTGGTTTATTCCATTGTGTGCATTCCAAAGAACTAGCTTCTAGGGCAAGAAAGCAGCTTTCTACAAATAACACTAGCTTGCCCTAATTCTGGCATATTTTGGGGGACATTCTGGCCCAAACTCACTCATGTTCCCTTCAAATTGGCTAAGGTTTTGAGAATGGAGCAGGGCATTTCAGGTATATGGTGTTTTACTGTCCTCCCTTTCTCCAAGGATGGCACCAGAAAAAAAAGTCATGAGTCAATGTCAGCATACAGGAACATTTCTATTCATGTATTAACTTGCAAACTTTGATTATTTTCACTTATTTAATCAATGACTCTGTAGTACACATAAAAAAGCAAATGAATCCTATTATGAATGATACCCATAGTATATAAAAGACAAAATAAGGGTTCATAACAACATTCTTAGGGCAAAACATTGGAGAACAATAAGTAAGTTAAAACTTAGTTAAATTTAAATTTATATAGAAAGCAATGGAGGAAGTTTTCTAGGGTATGATAATGTTCTAAATCTTGGTAGAAATTTGGATAATATATTGAATTCTACTTTATGGTAGACAAACAGTGATTTATTGGTGTTTTAAGGGATTTATATCTGCCTTTTAAAACCTGTAATGAAATAAAATGGCTTGATGGATGAATAAAAGGTTAGGGAAATATATATATTTATGTATAAAATTTATATATATATTCATATACATATGTATATGTGTGTGTGTGTGTGTATATATATATATATATATATATATAAAATGAAGTAAATATAGGAAAATATTAATTGTAGGCTCTAGATTATGTGTATGCAGTATTTATTGTATGATCCTTTCAAATTTTCATTATGTTTTAAGGTATTCCTAATAAAATGTGGAAAATATCTATGCATTTGGACTTAAAAATATTGTGCAATGTTTGACATATAGTAGTATCCTAATCATTTTAGATAGAATAAATTGTCAAATAATTACATAAAAATTAAGTTTAGTAAATAAAAAACAATGGGGAAAAATCTTAATATCAGATTTTTTAAAAATATTCTAAGGTTTTAGATAACGTTGCTTATTCTCCCAGTAATGTTCAATGGACATGAAGAAATCAAATATGATTACATATAATATAATAAACGAAGTGTTCAAATCAAGGAGGTAATAGAGCCATTTTGTCCTGGTCTGAGAATTTATAAATTATTGCAACATGTTCCAGATACTCTCTTTAACAAATATATTACAAAAAGAATAATGTATAAAGAAAATGACTAGGAAATAGCAAGCTCTGATAATCATGCCATATAAGAAACAGTTAAAAGAACTAGAGGTCTTTCCAGTGGGAAAAGGAAAACTAAATGAAGAACTTTGTAATGTATTAATGTTTATCATCCACATTACTTAACCTTTTTCACATCCTAATTTCAGCTTAGTTTTCACCTCTTGTCGGATGTTTTATCCTACAGTCACAATTTAATTAATATCTTTATTTTCTGAACCTTTGTTCAAATAGATATTTATTTTATTTTATTCTTTTAGTACCTGGAACCTGGGACCTTACAACAATTGCTCTTGTTCTTGAACTTACCTTTACCTATTCTTACACATGCATGTACACACATGAGATGCACACACACACACACACACACACACACACACACACACACAAACACACACAGTCTCAATACTCAACCAGAACATAGGCCTCATGAATTTTATGCATCTTTGTATTCCCAGACCTTATTCATATATTTTATAAATATATATTGAAAAATCATTTTGTGCTAAGCCTTGTGCTGAGATGGGACTTAAGTTTATCTTAACACTGAATCTATTCATAAACAGCATATGATCTAAAACTAGATATATTATGCAAGCATTGTAGTCAGTACAATATTGGGCATAAACAAGATATTATAGAAACCCATGTGAAGAGTTCATCTAGCCCAAATTGAAACAGGAATGAGAGGAGTAGAGACCTAAACAAGTCTTCAAGGATGGATGAACATTACCATTAGTATGTATGTGATTAAGACAGAGTTACATCATGGAGGGAAAACAGGAAGAACTATATCTTAGGAGGTCTCATAGGTAGAGATCACTGTATTGGAAAATCATGTAGGGAGAGAGGGTCACAATGCATAGGATGCATTTCTATTGGGCACTTTTATTTTGTTTTCTGCTAAATGAGTATTTGGTTTGATAGTAGCATTTTTGTATTAAATAAGTACTAAGATTTCATGTAACCAACTGCTCTAAATTAGAACATTTCATCACCTAGGTGAATTTTGGGATACAACTTAAGCTCTCTCCTATGAATATAACCAATTCTAGATATTGAAGATGACTATAATGGTTATATGAAGGGGGGAAAGGCATTTTTTTCTGAAGCAGAATCATTAATCTAATAAGTAAATCTAGTAGTTGCAGTCTCTACAACACAAAACTAAACACTAAACTAAAACACAACATACTCACTAATACTATTTACCTACAGGCAGACTGGTTGTCTTTTTAGTAATCTGAAAACACTATAGAAGTTCTTAACCTGCAATTCATGGACTCCAAATTTCAAGAGGTCTAAACACTTAAATTGGAAAAATTAAGATATTTTCTAAACTGTCCTTGGAAGTTAGCATTTGTTTTCACTATAAAAAAGGACAAGAAACCACAGTAGTATTGGCAGCACCTATGACTTGTCCTTAGTCCAAATCTCTGATATTTTCATATCACATTGAAGTTGTTACAAATGCATGAGTGTTTATTAGCATGAGTGTTTATTAAACAAAGACTTTGCAATGAGAGTAAATAGTAGAACAATTGCCAGAATCTTCTTAATGTGAAAATAAAGACATGTTCATTTCTGTGCCATGAACTTATTAAATTTTTTTGATAATCACAAGGCCTATAATTTTTAAACTTTGAAATCCATATATCATTTAATATATTTAAAATATTCTTCTAAGAAGTTATCCACAAGTTTAATCAAGATTATCAACACAAATAAATAATTTTTTAAAAATAATAGAAATTTCATAAGATTTCTGATTAGTAATGAAGTTGACATTTTTGTTTGTATTGATTTGGTTTTTTTGTTTATTGGTTCTTTCCTCACTCTGGGGCTCTCTTTCCAAAACATTTTATAGACTATTTTGTTATGCCAATTATACATTAAATAATGGTTTTTTTACATTTTTATTATTTATGAACTTCTATCTTTATCAGTCCAAAAAGTATTTGCAAGTGGGACAACAATTGTTAGTTATATTTTCCAACTTTTTGGGTAGAGAAACAAGTTGAATATAATATAGCATGCTTTTTTTCTGTCAAACCCACCTTGACCCATTTCTACTGAGACATTGAGACTCTCAAGCCATCCATACCCTTCTTGAACACATTTGCTTATATATCTTTCTTCTAACGTTATTTGTTTTTATTTTCTCCACTTTTAACTGGAGCCTTAATGTGAGAGTATTTGAGTACTGGCTTTCCAAAGATTCCTCTTGGTTGTCCTTGGCTTTGGGTTGACCAGATGCTGGTTCACTGAAGAGGTGGCCATCAGATGTCTGAATAACAGCAATGTCACTGCCATCCCCAGGTGATGGAAATGCTCTTGGAAGCATTTTTATAGCCCTCTGATCCATTTCCTTCTGCTCACAGTAAGATTGCCTTGGGCTTACTTAGCATCAAGACTGCCTTGCTGACTTTAAAGGCCTTCCATCCTCCATGGATAAAAAAGTGTGGATAATATTAGTAGTGCCTTTGGTGCCTCTATAGGCACATCCATCCCCATTTAAATACACATTTTTATGTTTAGCCATTTATTCCTAGCTGTGAAATATCGCAACAGCTTAACCATTAGCATACTAATCCAGGCCTGAGGTCTGGAGAGATTTATGTTGAACATTTTTGATGCCATTATTCACACTATGTGTGAAGCTGAGTAAGACTTTCTTCTGAATCAGAGGAATACCAGATTCATGCCCCACTGACTGCTCTGCTAAAAATCTAACTATTTTAACTACAGTGATATTTCGGGGTTTAAAAAAATATGTTTAGCTGATGATGTCAGTTGGACACTTGAAAATATAAATTGCAGCTATAGCATCGACAAGAAACAGTGTAAAAACCTGGCTCTGTCATTTATCAGCTATATGACCTTGAATAAGGACTTAACTTCACTTAGCCTTAGTTCATGAACTATAAAATATTAACAGTATGAAGATTAAATTAAGGAATATTGAATGAAAATTAAATGCAGAAATTAATATGAAGCCTGTTATGTTGTCACACTGAATGAAAGAAGGCTATCATGATGATGATTATCAATAATGAACACAGTTGTATAAGCTCTCCCAACCCAGATTGAGCTGAAGCAAATAGACACTTTGTTGTCAGAGATGGAAAGAACATCTGAGCTCATATAGTCCACCTACCTTACCTTCCTACCTACCTTCCAATCTCCCAAAGTAAGAAAGAGCCTCTGAGAGATTAAGGTGTTTAACCAAGGTCAGTTGGTTATTCATCTAACAGAAAAGCTAAGGCAAGATCTATTTTTATTGTTCAAATATTAATACCTAAGCTTTGTGACACAATGCCAAGGAGTCAAGGCAGGGCATTTTATCATAAAGTAGAAAATCTCCATCTCCTCTGTACAAAGAAAAAATACTGGGAGTTATAAGAGCAATGAGGCCATAAAAGAAAATAGCTCCATCTCTGCATGGCAAAGCTACCCCTCAGAGGATTTTACTTTTGTGGACTATATAAACACAGAGGAACTTGGTTTCAAATATGCCTTTTTTTCACATAGCATAAGGACATGGACTAGACTAAGATTAATATAATCATGGATTTTAATATCAGTCTTTCTCCAACTGTAAGGCATCTCTCATTCCCTACGGTATCTCCATCTGCTTTGTTCTGTCTTCAACCAGCAAGATTTTTACCAACTTGAATCCACTCCCTGTTCATATCCCTACACTGCACATCAAATACTCAGTAGCAACTGAAAGGTCTGTGTTAGTCTACTGTCACCATGACAAAATACCTTAGGAAAGCAACTTAGAAGAGGAAACATTGATTTCGGCTCATGGTTTCAGAGATATCAATCCATAATCAGCTGCATTCATTGCTTTTAGACCTGTGGCAAAACATCCTGGATGAAGGGTTAGGTAGAAGAAAGCTGCTCACTCCCCGAAGGAGGAAGTAGAGATTAAGAGAGAGGGGGAGATGCACAAACAAGATGCACCCTTCAAAGGCATACCTTTAGTGAGTGATCCACTTTCTCCATTTGGTCCCACGTCCATAGTTAATTCATATATGAACTCAAGAGTGGATGTATCGATTGATGAGATTAGCTCCCTCCTGATCCAATCACTTCCTAAA
Source organism: Urocitellus parryii (assembly GCF_045843805.1). NCBI lineage: Eukaryota > Metazoa > Chordata > Mammalia > Rodentia > Sciuridae > Urocitellus > Urocitellus parryii. Next base: position 25,769,711 of record NC_135546.1, on the reverse strand, counting down.
GTTCCACCTCTGACCTTTGCTATATTGGGGACCAAGCCTTTAACATCTGAGCCTTTGGGAGGCATTTCATATACAAAGCATAGCAAGGTGGCTTTCTGTCTTCCTGCAGGTCTTTCCGCCCAGGTCAGATTATGAGATCTGAAAATATATTTTCTTTATTCTTTGCATAGTTCTTAAAAACAAGTATTCACTGAATCATATGCACTCTCAGATCTACAGCCATTAAAAAATGAGCAAATTAGATCATGTCACTTCACTATTTTAAATCCGTCACTTCACTCTGTCCTTAGAAGAAACAACAGCCTATCATCTACTACACTGTTGGCAGCACACTAACCTCTTCCTATCTCCCAGCCTCAACTCTCAACACTCACTCTTAACTCCATAGCCACCATCTCATTGCCTCAAGATGATGGCTATCATCTTTGCAGACTTGCAATGCTTGTCTCTCTACTAGGATACTTTTCAGTTTCCCTCATCATTCTGTCTCAGACTCATCCTTTATGTCTCAACATAATGGCTCTATCTCTGACTCTTTGGTATACACTAAAGTTTCTTTTACTTTTAATTGACACTAGTTTTCTTTAGAAATTTTGTTTTTTCTGATACCAAGGATTGAACCCAGGGGGACTTAAACATTGAGCCAGCCCATTTTTACATTTTATTTAGATACAAAATCTCTCAAAGTTGCTTTAGGGCCTTACTAAGATGCTGAGGCTGGCTTTGAACTTGGATCCTCCTGCTTCAGCCTCTAGAACCACTGGGATTATAAGCATGTGCCACCATTCCTGGCAGGTTTTCTTTGGAATTTAGGGTGTCAGCATGGTGTCATGCCTTCTTTCTTGCCACGGTTTCTAGCCCAGTTGTTACAATCCTTACTGATCTGCCCATAGAGCTTGCTCATATTGCCCAGTCATTCCTCAAAATCTTCCCTTCTCTGATTTCTGGTCTGATGCATGGTTTCTATTGGTTGAGTGCACATGGTCACTTGAATCATTCTCAACTTGTGCTTTTCTTTTCTTTTCTTTTTAACCTTGTTTGAGAACAAGAAAAGCATCTTAAGTTTGCATACGTCCATGACAACATGCTAATAGGAAAAATGCACTGTTACATAAACTTCAGTTTATTCACTTTAAAGGATCATTCTATCATTAATGTATCCATCAAGTCATTTAGCAAATATTTGTTGAGTACCTATGTGAAGGTCACCAGGATATGCAGTAGAAAAATAATGATGTTCTGACTCTCCCTTAGGGAGCTCACGGTCTATTGAAGAAGTCAGAGGTGCATCTTTATGTTTTCTGTCTCTCTCTCTGTCTCTCTGTTTCTGTCTCTCTCTCTCTCTCTCTCTCTCTCTCTCTCTCTCTCTCACACACACACACACACACACTGTTTAATAATTATGGCAAAGGAACTGGGACTATAGCTCAGTGGTAGAGCACTTGCCTTGCATGTGTGGGACACTGGGTTCAATCCTCAGCACCACATAAAAATAAATAAATAAAGATATTGTGTCCATCTACAACTAAATTTTTTTTTTTTACAAAAAGAATTTGGCAGAGATCACAATAGCTATTAAACCCACAATGTCTGGATCCATATTGCCTGGGTATTATCACTTTTGTCAAATTTTAGCTTTGTCTCCTTAGCCAAGTTTTGTTAATTTCTCTAAGAGTCAGTTTCTTCATTTTTAAAATGAAGAGAATATCATGACTTGTCTCATTGAATTGTTATACATTAAGTGTATTAATGTATGCATAACACTTAAAGGAGTAGCTGCACACAATAAGTGCTAGCTATTAGCATCACTTTGCAATATTATTCTCCCAAATTTCTTAGTAGTAAATTTTCCATTCTTTTCTGAAATTATGTTGATATTATATGACAGTGATTTTTTTAATGGCCTTGTCTGACGAAAGCTAAATCAAGGATTCCTGTATGGGGCAGATAGGCTGATAACTTTACCACTTTAGACTGGGAAATATTAAGTACCCAAAATGCTTAATGTACCATCCCAGGCTCTCCATCATATGTCCCTTGGATAGTTCTTTCTTTTATTCAACTGAGTTGGATTTCAATTGTTATGCCTCAAACTACCCGAACACTTAATAGTCTTAGATAGCAACCATCAATTCTATCTCATGTTTGTGTAAGAGTCAGGAATTATGTTAGGAGTGAACACAGTGATTCTTGGTGACACTGTGTAGTGTTCATCCAGTGACTGCTCTGATCTGGAGGGCCCAGGATGGTTTTACTCACATTTCTGATGCACAGTTGGAGATTAACTAGAAACTAGATTCAGTTGATCCCCACCACCTCTCTATATAGGGTTAGGAGATCTCCACAATTTCTGTGGTAAGGTAATGAGGCTTCAAACATCATGGCTGGATTCTAATATAATACTGGAAATATGACAAGTATGTCAAGATTGCCTTATCCAGAGACTAGTCCAGCATTTCCATTAAATTTTACCCAACTATTCACAGAGACAGAGCCTGCCAGATTGAAGGAGAAGGGACATAGAATCAACTCAATGGAGAGTCAAAGATTTTGTGGCCATTTTTAATATCTCACACTAACATTCCTCTACTGGAGTGGTTCATTTAAATAATGCCAACCTTTTGCTGTCTCTCAGATGCCCCTTGCTGATGAATGCTTCCTTGCCTTTGCACATCCTTATCTCTGTGATGCCACTTTTACCTTTCTTCTTTAAGTTAACATTAACTCATATTTCAAGTCAATTTCAACTCCAACATCACCTCTTCCTGCTCATATATTTAGAGATATATAAATAGCCTCTGGGTATCACCCTGATTGCATGCTATCTTATCTCTTGTTATATATTATGAAGATTTTCTGCTAATCTGTTTTTTTCACCAGTGTGTCAGCACTATGTTGGACACAAGTACGGTGTTTCATTCATTTTGTTTTTGTATTTCTGGAATCTGACACAATACTTGGTATACCAATATACCTGATCTAATCTAAATGACTCCTCATTTTTATTTTGATTGAAAATGTATCAAAAGTATTACATAAAAGTATGATTTTAATTTAAATGACTAAAGCACCTTACCAGAAATATTTGCTTCCAATAATTTTTACCAAGTTAATTTACAAAATAAAGTTTTATAAATACAGAGACAATTTGAAAACATTCAACATGAGATTGTTTAATACTATATATCTCTATGCCGTTATGATTTGCATTTTCTTTTCCTTTTGAGAGTGGAATTGGCTTACATAGTCTGAGAAATAATTTTTGAGATAGACATCACCTGGAAGTCAATAAAAATGATGAAGAAGCTGTCTTGATGCTGACAGAGAAACAGAATTATGTATGATCTTTCAAGTATGGAAAATTAATCTATACCTGGCTATAGATGTATTTGATCACAATCCAAAAATTAAAGTACAAGTAAGCCCCAAGGAATTTTCCATGATTTCTAGGTATAACAGAAACAGCTTACAAACTGTTCTGCTCACAAAATTTTATTCTTCAGCTAATCTCCTCTTATGCCTTTGGTCTTTCAGTTTATTATTTCAGTTCTCATTCGTTGAAAGTAGAAAATATTTTCATGAATAAACATGACAAAAATGTGTTTACATTTACTGAGCACTACAATATTCCAGGCTCAATGCTAGGTGCTTTATGTAAAGAATCTCTCCTATTTTTACAATGACTCTGAAAACTACCTACTATTAATTCTAAGAAATTCAACTTCAGAGAAAGTAAATGACTTGTCCAAGGTCACACAGTGTATAAGAGGTAGTGAGAAAATTTCTCTAACTCCAAATACCTTGCCTTGAATCTCAAAGCATTAATTCATAAAGGAATTGAATCGTGACACTTAATCAAATCTGCTTGGCTGCTCTGTGGACATTCATATTTTTTCTCACAGTGCTGAGTAAAATGTCAGTGAATTAGATGGAATATTTACTCCCCAAGTTGATGAAATGAGAAAGACCGTAGGAGATACCAATTTGAGGAGGGGTGTGAAATTCATGTTTAGCATTGAATGTGCTCTGATTTAGGTAGATATGGCCTCAGATATCTTACCACAGAATTTAGGACATCTTTGATATCAACTGGATTCAGTGTCCGAGTAGAAAAGTATTCACTAGGCTTGCTGATAACATCGTAATCAGGGACAAGAACGTGTTTTGTATATGAGTAAATTACCTCTGAATGTCTCTTTAATTTCCAGGATTTACACAAGAAGGAGAATGTCAGTACCTTGGTCAAACTCCTAGGATTCTTACTTGTTTTGGGGCACACACATCTGCAGTTTTCTCAAGGAGATTGTTCTTGGCACTTCCTTCCTACCCAGAGGGGCTGGGAATTATACCAAACTCCACCTACTCCCACAGTGGCCTGTACCAGACTCCTACTAGTATGGGGATACCTCTGTTTTATGTTGGAATAAACTTTGAATTATGATTTACACACAGATTTCTCCTTAAGATCAACTTTCTCCCCTTTCCCTTTCTGTTCCTTCCATTCCTCTGTAGCTTTCCCCATTGAACAATCACTTAATAAATCACTTGAACACATACTGCCATTTCAGGTTCCACTTTTAAGAAACTCAACCCAAGAATCATGTCTCCCCCTTAAGTCCACCTTTCCAAACTACAGAGATGAAGTTGATGCTCTGTTTCTATGGTGTACCTGCTGTTATTCATGAAAGTATTTAATTCACCAATTTTTAGGGAGGTAAGGGGTAACCAAGGATTCAACTCAGGGGAACTCAACCACTGAGCCACATCCCCAGCCCTATTCTGCATTTTATTTAGAGACAAGGTCTCACTGAGTTGCTTAGCACCTTGCTTTTCCTGAAACTAGATTTGAACTTGCTTTTCTCCTGCCCCAGCCTCCTGAGATGTTGGCATTTCAGGTATGGGTCACCACACCCAGGACTAAATTCTTTTAATAAGCTAATTTCTGCAAACTTTAGTTCAGGTGATTATAACCCATTTTGGCTGATGACATAATTTAAAATTTTAATAGTACTATTTTATTTAAATGACAATTTAAGGAGTAGTGCATATGATACATAATTTAATTAACAAGAAATGACACAAGCAGTAGGTGATGCTGAACCAGTTCACACTCCTGGGACTCTACAGAGGCTATATTCCAATAAAAGCAAAAGCATCCTTATATAAGCATGATAATAAGTCAATTATGAGTAGGGGTGGAGGAGTACAAATGGTTAGGGCACTGTTGCAAATCTAAATCTCATCTCTCTTTCTCTCAGATTAAATTTCTCAATCTGGGAAAAAATAAATAAAACTGACGATTTTACTAGGAGGAATTGAGCATTCAATATATAAAGTATTCCTTAAAATGTCTGTCTCAATAAATGTCTTCATAACGTTGTTAACTCAAAGACAGTTTAGGTCTGACACATCTCCAAAGAAATCAGTGAAAAGAACAATGAGAAAACTTCAGTATTCTCTTGGTCAGAGGGACATATGGCTGATATCTACAAGAGTATAAGAAGATATCAATCACACTCACCTTAACACTTTGCAGGGCATTTGAAACCTGGGAAATCACCAAGTCTTCTAGATACTTCAAATTTCTCATTCTTCTCTCCAAGCTTAACTACCGCCATCTCTTAGATCAGGTACTGAACACATCACACCTGGAATATTATGATATTTAAATCAATTTTAAATGTCACTATTCCTTTAACCTAAAGGGTTTCTGTCACTCTTCCAAGTTCATAGAACAAATTCCAGACTCCTTAGCCTGGTTTTCAAGGTTCTGGATGATCTCATGCTAAGCTGTTTGTCCACCTTCATCACTACTCTCCCTTGATACAAACCCCACATTTCAAGCCTCTGTCTCTTTACCTGTTCTGACCTTATCCCGATCTGCCCTTGCTCAAAGTGAGCAGAGTGTCCCCATTGTTACCCCTTGAACTCTTATCAGTCTTCCAGTGCCTAATGAAAATGTCATCTCTTCCACAAGCTTCTCCTGATCATCAAAACAGAAGAGACACTTACTCTTGCATATGCAATTTACTCTTACATTACTGCAATAGCAGTAATTTCAGTCTATGGTCATAGTTCTAAATATGACTTTATTGTACTTTATATTCTCAAGAATAAAATATATGTCTCTTGCACATTTTTACCCTTTAGAACATCTGTCACACTGTAGGAAGTATATAGGGAGGTGGATTAATATTTAGTAAATAATTGCATATATGTAATAATTTATATTGTATTTTTTACTAACTTTAATCATTATCCACATAAGCATAGAAATTTGAATTTTTCAAAAACTGGCCTTTTCTATTCTAGATTTGTAATCCAGTCTTGATGTATTAATTTGGTTACTGGGTACAGTTAAACATACAAAGTGTGTAATGAGTATTTTTCCAGTGTTTGTTAAGTGAATAAATAAGTAATCAGCTGTGAATTAAGGTGTATCTGCCTCCATGGATTCCTAAGAATCAAATATTATGCCATTCCTTTCCAAAGAAGTAACTAATTCTGTTTAGTTCAATTTTATACTTTAATGTGGAAATAAAGCTTTGCAACTGAAAAAGTTAATTAAAAATGGAGAACATTATAATCTTAAAATCCATTGACTAATAAAAGGGAGCTCTTTAAATGCATACTTATGGGAATATCAGACTTTCAAATGTCCTCATGGAAGTAAGAAAACATAGGTGTATAATAAGTTTTGGTTGAGTTCAAAGCCTGCTCTTTTCTTGAAACATTTTGTTCTCCATAATAGACCCTCTGAGTCAATTTTATTGCTCAATAACAAATTTTAAATGTAACTAAGAACAGACAGTATCATGATGATCTCTACAGACCCCACTATGTTCTAAGCAGGCTACTCTCATTAGTGTGAGTGCACATGTTGATAAGCTCCAGGGGGCATTTATGTGATACTGAAAAACTCTTCATGACATGCCTTCAGTCAAGATCCTACTCAGGCATTTTGCATCTCTCTTTAGTGCTATTTCCTTTTTTTTTTCTTATAGCATTTATTCGCACTTGACCCTATGTTTTAGAAAGTGCACACAAGTCAGTATTCCAGACATCCCAGGGATTTGAAGAGCTGATCTAATGCCTGTGTTGCAAGATGAAAAACAGAAGAATTTTGTTGAACCTATAAAAAGGATGACATTTTGCCTGGCCCTGAGCTGTTCTGTTCAAAATTGAAGCTTTTGCAGCTTGCAGCTCTTTGATTTGTGAGCTAGAGAGCATCATATCTTGGCCATTACTGAATCATAAAAGTTCTCTGCCTCTTCCCAGCTCATTTTTTTTAAAGGATAAAAGAGAAACTCTTTATCTTACAAAATGCATTTTCTCTTTATTTTCCTTCATGTTGTACATTGCAGGGATGGATTCTGTAAGGGTTCAGTGAAAACATATGTAAATGGTAATTTTAAAAGACCATTGAACTGATGCAAGGAAGGTTATTTGGGTGGTTAGATTGGAATAGGTGTCATGAGAATAGAGTATTTTGCAGCATCTTTTTTTTTTTTTTTGCCAAATCACCTTGTGAAAGGCCAGAACCTTGTACACATTATTTATTTTCATCATCTATAAAATAGTAATATAGAGCCACAGAGCACATCCGGGTCAGGGTCTGGCTTAACCACAAAGTATTGATTTGTTCAGGATGGAATGAGCTGAGCAATAAGGGAGGGACTTCATTAAAGTTTCCTCTTCATTTCCTGTACTTTGAACAAGAGCAAGACACAGAGAACATTTCTTAACATTTGAAGTAGTAATCTCCTGACTAACGTATGTTATCTTTTAACAAAACTTTCCTCCACGTTTTAATTATTCCTTTATTCAACAAACATCATGCTCAGTGAATTTTCAATGTCAATCACTCTTCCAGCTGCTGGGAATCAATAATGCAGCCATCCCTCCTTTGTAAAGAGCTCCCAGCCTATTTATAGAAATATTATTATGTCAAAGCAATAAACCCTATTTAAAGGATTACACTAGACCCCTCCCATATCTTGTATAAAAGATACAGATAAAAGGGACTACAGTATTTCAAATACAAAGAATATCAGAGTCTTCTACCCCCAAAAAAATTAAGAAAAAATGAAAAGTATGTGTGTCAGGCAGTTAATTTTAAAAAATCATACTTTTGTGGATTTTGCAATTTTTATATATTTGTGGATTTTTCAAAATTTGTAATGTATGCTAGTTTATTTTCTCATTCTAAATAAAGATTCCGTGCATAGTTTTGTATTATTTTTCTTAAAGATGCCCCCACACACACACACAACACACACACAGAACAGTAGATGCTTGATGCTCCATAAAACCTAGATTCAACTCTGATTTAGGCCATAAGTAAAAAATCTACACAAACAAAACACAGCATCTGGCATGAAAAGGGGTTTCATATATGGAAACTGTGATTATTACTGTAGTTCTTTACTAGTTTTACTGTCAATCTCCCAGCCCTGGGAAAGTATTTTCTGCAGAATCATCATATCCATGACTGTCCTTATGGAAGCTAAGGATTGTTTTTGTACAAAACAAAATTAATTTTTTTCCTCAGGAGTGCTATATTAGAGTTAGTTTGCTGTTTAATATTTTCCAAAGTGTAGCAGTTTATATAAGAAGTAAGAATTCTTTAATCAAATAAGCCTAGAAACTCTGGAATCATTTATCAATTAAAAGCATAACTATACGCAAATAGAGAAATGAATAGTTCATATAAATTTTGACCAGTCCTTGCTCCTGTTGGAAGTGTCCATAAGAACAGTGGAGATGAATGGGCATAAAATGAACAGTCCTTCAGACTGGTGTGAAAAAAACTCAAGGGTGCTTTATGTCCTCTATAGAAAAAATGTTTTTAGTATCAATTTCTCTGTCTTTTGTTTTTCTCTCTTCTAAAGTTAGCTGGAGAAAGTGTTCAGGGTCTCTGAGTGCTTGGGAAGAAAAATATAGCCATCCTTTTCATTGGCTTCAAAAGGACTAAATAGGGTGAACAGACCACTGCAGCTGAGTCAGAAGGAAGATAGCCATCTGTTACAGATAAGCAACCCAGGGTATCTTTGAAACTGAGCCAGCTAGAGATTGAGGACAAGCTTCAAGGAAGGACTTTTGACTTCAAGTTAATCACTTGGTGCTGGTTGATTAGGAAAAATGAAAGATCAGTGAGCAAGGCACTGACCTGCCTTAGAAGCATTTATTTCTTTAAAATGTCAGGTAGAAATGCCCAGCTGGGAAGATGTAAATATTTAGGTTAATGTGCATATGTCTTTTATAGGTTTAATAATTGTGTGAGAAATTTGGGGCCCAATGCATTTTGGAAGAACCTGTATAAATGAAGCAGCGAAGTTCGAGAGTGCTGTCATGAAGGAAGTTAGCTTCAGTGTGCAGCATCTACATTCAAATCCTGACTGAAGCTCTGTGACCTCAGACAAACTCCTGAACCTTCACAAGACTGAGTTCCTTGAACTGAAGAAATTAAGTTAATGATAACATCTACTTCTTTAAATTGCTATGATGATTCAATGAAATGATCTCTGTAAGGATATATTAGCCCAATACCCAACAGACAGAAAGGGCTCCATAAAAGTAAATGTCCCATTTAAATAAGAAGTCCTCTATTCCCAGTACCCATGTAGTTCATTGACCTTAACTTCAAAAGATTCTTGTGTTCTTATTAGTGAGGACAGCAGTTGACAGGAACTTAAGAACATTAACAGTTTTCTTATTGAATTTCAAGTGCTTTCCACTAAGAAAAAGAGTCCCTATACATAGAGACACTCAGTGGGCCCGCCAAAAACAATAGACTTTGTTTTGTTGCTGGGGTAGCAACTGACAAGTTTCCTAAAAATCAATCAGTTTCCACCATCTGCCATATATACCTAATTAGAATGAATGAATGAATGAATGAATGAATAAATAAATAAATAAATTTTATAAAACATCAATCAGGTTCTAACTTTAAAACGCAATAATCAGGCAAATGGATCTATCTCATCTATCCTAAATCACAATGGAGGTTATAAATTGCCAGTTCCCTGGCCTGAAGTTTTTGTCTTTTCCCCACAGCTGCAGTAAGAAAAGGTGTTTTATGGGGACAGCAAAAACTGAACCGAAATAACAGAGGTCACTCTCAGCTAGAACCACATATAGGGAGCCATGGAGTCAGATACCAAGGTTAACAGCTTCACTGTGACAAGACGCATAAGATCACAGGATATTTCATTGGATGAAGAGAAACAATTTGGGGCTATCACTTAAGTTGGCAGAGCAAAGCAGCATTCCAGAACCCTGCTGTGTTACTCCTACCTCACCTCCCAAACGTTTTTTCCAAGTCTATTTTCTAGATAACTTGAGTTTTGTGGGGTTTGGGGTTTTCTGTGTTTGTTTTGGTTTTTGTTTTGCTCTCTGTGCTCAGATAATGAAGTCTAACACAGTACAGGAAAGGAAAGCTGAAATCATTCTTAACAGACCACCTGGATAAATAGAAACGATGTGCTGGATGGGGACTTCTGCCAAGGAACCCACCCAACCTAGAAGAAAGACTTCCCAATTTCAGTTTTTATGTTATTGATCAACAAATATACATATTTAAAAGATTATACCTACAAATCAAAATAACAGCATTCTTGTGAAGCATGTTACATAAGCATAAATGTTGTTTAATACTGATAAGTGATGTTCCATTTACAAGAAAATTCATATTTGGGATTGGTATAAATATCTTTCAGCCTTATCAGGCTCCAAGTCAATTCTCTGCTTGATAGAATGCACATATTTGAACTCTTGTCTGGAGCTTCCAAGACGCAGAAGCTTTTCATTGTTTATACACATTTTGATGAATCTCAAATGAAAGAATTCAGGTGGGAAATTATAAGAATTGGCATGAGATATTGAGTACTGCTATAGGAGAGCTTTGTTCCAAGTGCAGTTATCTCATTTAATTAGAAAATGTACTTATGTTGATTATTTTAACCAAAAGATTATATATATATATATATATATATATATATATATATATATATCACAAAGAAGAAATAAAATCACCTTTGATATATTTATAAATTAAATTATAAAATAATTAATAAGCTTAATTAAAAATCTCAGATAAGCTGCCAAAAGTCAGGAGGTTGGGAACTATGGAAGGAAAACCAATCATACTCAATATCTCTCCACTTTCATAGTAGGTTTCAGATTCACACTGTTTCGTTTTTCATTTTCATTTTCTTTTACTTTGGTAATTAGAAAAACTTAGAAATGCTTAAGAAAAAATACTTGAAATAAAAACAATGAAAAAAATATCCTCATGAACAGACTAGAAAATAAGGGTAAAACAAAGGAAATATAAAAGAAAAATGAGAACACAAAAATAAAACTATTATAATAAATATGAAAGATGAAACATCATTTATATGAAAAGCCAGAGAGCTATAGACTGAAAAAAATGGTATTTACAAAAAAAAACCCACAAGAAATAAAAAGCAAATCAATGTATAATTTTAAAAATTTACAAAGATAAACCAAGATAAAATTATTTATTAAGAGGAAATGAAACTGGGCTTGGTGGGGCACAACTATAATCCCACCAATTTAGAAGACTAAGGAAGGAGGATTACAAATTCAAAACCAGATTTAGCAATTTAGGGAGAACTTGTCTGAAAATAAAAAAGGTAGGGATTTAGCTCAGTATTCGAATGGCCCTGGATTCAATATTTAGTACCAAATAATAAATAGAAAAACAAGGGTTGTTATAGAAATAACAGAAGTAACTTAAGGTTAAAAATCTTAAATGACATTAAAGAGAATTATTTTAATTTTTAAGGATATTATTTATGATGATTAAATCATGATGATGATCTATATTCCAGTAGTTATATCCTTACAAATACACATATAACATGAAATATATAGTCTTTTAAAGTTAAAATACAAGATGAATTTCATGTTAACTTGTGATGCTTTCTAACTTTCTACAAAACAAAACTGAACTTTCAAGTACCAAGAAACATTAATAAAAATTCATCATATTAGCCCTTAGGGAAAAAAATCAATGCATTCCCCCCAAAATAATCTATGAGGCTATATATTGTAACCAAAATGTATTGATATGTGAAATGAATAACATTTTTAATAAATAAGTCAGAATACAGTTTTGCAAAAAAAAGAAAACCAGAAAGCCTAGATTTCTAAATTATCCTTTTGAGAAAGAAGAAATAGAACTATAATTATAGGCCACTGAGACATATAAAAATGTATATTCCATAATCAAAATTTATGGATGTTGCCAAAATTATATTAAGACAAATTTAAGACCACAGACACATTTCATTTTTAAATGAAGAAAACTTAAATGCTTTACTCACAGGTGCCCTACAATTGTATTTTACTCCCGTTTCCCTCAACTCATATATATGGAAACTGATTTTTATGTACTTATATATGTATATGTTTATATTTATATACATGTGTATACACACGAACTTACACACATATGTTTAATCAATTCTCATTATCCACAGTAGTCATGTTCAATAAAATCACTCTGAACAATGAATTAGCAAGTGCTGAACCATATCCCTAGGGGAAATATTGGGTTATGTCCTCACAAGTCTCTATCACAATGTTTTCTACAAACTGACTAATTCATAACCTTCTTTAATGTGTGCTTCTGTTTAAAGACACATTATTTAACATATATTGTTGATTTGTTAATATATAACTTATTGATCATAACATTATAACTCACATCTGAAGGAAGTGATGTAACACATTTTCTCCTTAAGGCACATCACAGCCCTCTTATGCTTAGGAACTGTAGATCACACTTCAGTACTACATTTCAGATCAATTTTAAACAAAAAATTGCCACTAAAAAGCACACACAAAAGTGTGATATTACACTATAAAAAGGATAGTAGTTTATGATATGGTGGGCTCTCTGTGTCTGTGGATTCTGTGTCTATGAATTGAATCAACAGTGGCTTGAAGCTATTAAAAAAATGTGCCTGTACTGAATATGTTCAGACTTTTTTCTTGTCCTTATTTTTTAAGCAATGTAGTATGATGATTATTTACACAGCATTTACAATGTATTAAGTATTATAAGTAATCTAGAGAATATTTTAAAAGTTTGTGATAGGATATTCACAAGTCATGTGCAAATACTATACCAGTTAAGGTCAGCATCTTATACATCCATGGACTTTGTTATCCAAAGGTCCTGGAACCAATTCCCCAAGAGATACCAAAGGACAATGGCAAGAGAATTGAATCAAGAAAGCTGGTCATTATCAATTGGGAACATGTGCATTGGGTGACTCAAATTTTTCACTGATCTAGGCATGTTTATAAATGGCCATGAAAGCACCACAAATACTGATTTTAGGATTACAAATTAACTTTGGATTATAAACATACTTGTAAAAGCAAAATATAAAAGTAGTAAACATCAACTGCATTTGTGTATTATCTGGAGGAAAATTAAAAGTATTTGAAGTTGTATGATTCAATATAATTCCAAGTTTATAATAAAAGAGTATTGTTTGAAAGGTATATTGATGCTGGGTTTTTAATATCAAATATTGAAAATGTAATTTCAGGAAAAGGTAATGTTTTAAGATTTCTTAATTGCAAAATCATTGAAAACTCCTTTCTGTTGAGTAAGGAGCATGCCAATATAATTGCTCATAGGTCTATGCCTACCACCTATTATGGACTAAATGTGTCTCCTCAAAATTCACACATTGGAATCTAATTCCCCGTATGGAGGTGAGGCCTTCAGAAGGTGGTCAGGTTATAAAGGCAGAGTTTTCATGAATGAGATTAGCAAACATAAAAGAAGACCAGGGAGTTTTCTTCCTCTCCATTCACCATGCGATGATACAAAGAAAGGATGGCACTCTGCAAACTGGAAGAGATCCTTCATCAGAAACCAACCATGCAGGTAGCCTCATTTCAGGATTTCAGCCCCAGAAATATTAAAAGTAAATTTCTGTTTCTCATAAGACCTAGTTTAAGGTACTTTATAGGGACATCAGCATCTCAGGACAATCAAAAAATAAAATTAAAGCTTCCTTGAAATTATAAAGTAAGTTAATGTGGTAATATAATTAGATTCATAGGAGTTAGTTAAGGTTTTAATACATGTACCCTTCAAACAAAGCTCTTTTATTATAAACTTGGAGTTATATTGAGTATACAACTTCAAATACTTGAATTTTCCTTCAGATAATATACAAATGCAGTTGATGTCTATTATTTATGAATTTTGCATTTGCAAATATGTTTATAAGCCAAAATTAATCTGTAATCCTAAGATCAGCATTTGTGGCACTTTCAAGGTCATTTATGAACCTGTATAGAGCATTGAAAAACATATATAACTATTATGTAGGTTTTAAACCAAAATTTTCCAGAATTGTATGTCAAATAATCCATCAGAATCTACTTTATGGAGCTTTTTGAAACAAACAAAACAAGAGCAACAACAAAGAATAGCCAAATATTGGAAGGAACTCCTCTTTGAAATCAAAGCACAGTTCTGTAGTTAAAAGAGAAAACCCCATAAGAAGGAATAAGATTCAATGTAAGTAAATTCTCTTCCTAAACTATTCCCATTTCCAAGAGTCCTACCCTCAGTTACCATAGGGATAGGTCCCCTATCCCTTTTTTCCCATCACCACCTCAATGATAAACATTTGATACAACTGTCTTTATGACTAAACTCTGTACCTAAATTAATTCTAATAAAGACAGAAAAAAATCCTTATCCTTACCAGTGTGGCGCTCAGAAATTGATCTGATGATTTTAAGTGTGATCACTAGGATGTCTGGGATGAGTTAATCAAGTCAATGCCTTTCTCTCATACATGCAGAAGATCCTTTGTTTTTATGTTTGGTTTTCTTTTTCAGTTACCACCTAGAACTATGGTGTCATTTTAAAGCTTCATATTTTGTCTGGATCTCAGATGCTGGACATCTGCCTTGCTCTGCAAATCTATCCACTCATACTGTAATATGTAATTCAGCTACTCCTCTGAGATCAAGTCAATCGGCTGCTTGAAAGTATCAAATATCCATCTCAAGGACCAATCAAAAACTGCATACAAAACCAGAGCTGATCTGGTACAAGTCTTTGAATAATAATTTGGTCTACTTACTGCCTACCTTATTCAGGGACTAGGCCAACAGGTGGTTCTGTTCTTTATTTGCATGTCTGTTTTATGGTTATACCCTAAACTCTTTTTCTACTGTTTCAACATTGCAATCCAACTCTACCTCTCTTGCACAAATATTTTAAGCAATAGGTTATGGTCAGATGTCATTTTAGAAATAGAGACCAACTCTAGGAGAAAGTAAAACAGATCTGTGAAATACATTGTCTTCATAAACCTGTAGAGAGATTTAATTCCATCTATTCTAAATCAATGAAATAAGAGCAATTACAATTATCCTCCCACCTGAGGTACTTGAAGACTTTGCTAAGTGCTTTAAAATGACAATGAGGTCTACAACCCAGGAGTGTTTATTATGTTCAAAGGATCAATCTTATTATAAAGAAAATGTCAGGTCAATTTTTAAATCCCTTTTAACTAAAAGTCAAAGAATTACTTTATGATGAATGCAAAACTCATCTCTTTTTCTCACTTTCTAGGGTTTGCATCTTTCCTTGATACTTACCTTATCCTTCTGGAAAAAAAAAAGAAAACATAAAATAGTTCCTCCAAATAACAAATAATTACATTTAGAAGAAGGAAGCATTGTCTTCAAATGTTATTATTTCAAGTTTCTCTGTAACTGAAACATATGAGTATATAACCACAATCAGTTAAAAAAATCCTGATTTAATTCTAAAAAGTAATTTCATTTTGTTTAACTCATCTTTTTGGAGGACTTCTTTCTTAGTGCATTTTGAATTGTTATAATAGAATAACCCAGACGAGGAAATTTATAAAGTAAAGAAACTTATTTAGTGCATAGCTTTGGAGGCTGGGAAGTCCAAATGCAGGACATGAACATCTGGAGCCTTTGTGCTGTGTCATCCCATGGCAGAAGGTAGAGTGGGCAAGAAAGGAAGACAGGGACAAGCTCACTTTTGCTGTTAATGGACTCCTGTGATGATTCATTCACTCCACAATAATGACATAAATCCTCTCATGCAAGCAAATCCCCCTGTACTAGTTGCCTTTTAAAGTTACCCCCAACTCCCCAAGAATCAACACTGCTTCATTGGAGATCAAGTTTCTGCATGAACTTGAGGCACATTCAAATTATCATTACCCCCATTTTCCTTTTCTTTTAAGCTTAAAGAAATTGTTTCAAATAAATATGAGATTACATATTAGGAAGATAATTCCAAATTTCAGATATACTTTATTTTTAGTATATGAATAGAATTTTCCAGTGCATACATTAAATTTAATTTAATAAAATTCTCTACTTGAACTTTATAGAATTTTCTCTATATTCAAGTATATTGATTGTTTTGTTTTGTTTAAAAAAGGCAAAGATCTAAGCTGCCATTTCAATGGCAAATACAATCTCTAGCATGGATGAATTTGTTTCCAAAGAATTTCTGTTTCTGTTTGACAATTCTAAGCATTAACAATGTTGGGATTTGTTACCCAGCAGAGTGCTACATAGAGAGCCTGATTTTTTTCAAGACCCAAACTAAAGTACAAAGAACATTAACCACTCATGAAAATGAGGGCTTTTAAAATAGTATAACTGTTGGCTGAAATACTTTGGGTAGAAGTGTTTGGGTAGAAAATAACATTTTTCCAAGATGCTGCGATATTTTGTGCTAATATTTCACACCTAAGGTGTTGTTTTCTTCATGCAGAGGCAGCAATGGGTTGGAAAATAGAGACAACACAAACTGACACACTTTTTTTATCTTAAGGCTTAAGTTAATTTGCTACATGGTGATTAATGCTTTAATCAAGATTCTAAGGTCTGAAAATTAATCATTTCATCAACTGAATATGGAATATATGCAGATGGAAAAATACTATAAATCAAAAGGTGGAAAGTGGAACATTTAGACATTCTAAAATTATTAATTTTTCAAAGAAACCTCTGTTCACTTTTCCTATGGAGTCTTTCCTGCTGAAACTTCAGCCCACTATTGAGTGGCTAGATTGCTCTGAATAAATTGTTAACTGCTCTCACCTTTTTTCTTTGTTACTTATAAAGTTTTACAAGACTTTATGCACTGATGTCTTCTCTTCTCAGAAGGAGCAGCAAAGTGGTTTTCAAAGGGTTGTGGACACAGGGAGGTCTTCTCATTGGGAACCAATAGTATAACCATATGCCATTGAGCAACAAAGAATAGAGTCCATTGCTGTCTTATGATCAAGTTCCACCAGGAGGGAGAAGAAGATAAGGAAGAGGGGAAGGAGGTAAGTGTTATATGTGTTCTAATCTCCCCTACATGAACAGAAAGCCCAGGGCAGGCAGATAAATTAAACAGGTTGAACTGAAAGTTAGAAGTAAAGGTGGAGCTTGAGACCAATACTATCAGAGCTTCTAGGAAAAACAACAACAACAAAAAAAAAAAAAAAACCCAGCTCACAGAGCACTACCACACAGATACACTGAAGTAGGACAACTGCAATAAAGTAAAACCATTAGTGAAGCCCAAGCTTAGTTTTCCAGAAATTCTTGCCTCCTGGGTCATGTTGAAGCCATCTACTGTTTACAGGTGCTCTGGAAAAGGACACAGTTACCCAAGGCAGCTGATATTGCTGTCCTGTGAAAGTATCCCTAGAAAATTGCTGAAATGTGCCAGCACATTGAGGACCTTTAGCCAAAGATTTCATTTAGACAACTTCAGTCTGAGTGACAGACAGCATCAGCAAGACAAAGATGGACTCCCATTCAAAGGATGACCACAACTCTGCTGATAAATAACAGCTCTGCATAGAAAAGCTCGATTGAATTATTAAGTATCACAAGGCACAAGGTTCCAAATGATACAGTATGCAAAACACTCATTAGTGGGTCCCAAGCCCTCTGCTTTCCAACTCCTACCTGGGCACATAATGTCCCTAACCTGACCCCACTTGTAGGCCTCCAGAAGCCCTGGGGATGAGAGGGAAGATACAAGATGCACATTTTCCTGGGAGAGACTTGGGTTTCTAAACAAATTATCTAAATATCACAATTAAACTGTCCTAAACAGAAATAAATTTATTTCCTCTCACATAATTCCCATCTTTCAGGAATACAAAAGCTTTACTAAAAAGGGCAGATCAGTTATAAGAAAATAGACTATTTTGCATTTCTAAATGTTAATATCCAAAATTAAGATGTCTCCATTGTACTTTTACAGTGTGGTTTTGTCAGTGAAAGAAGCTAAATTAACAAATGAAAGATGTGAAGCATCAAGCACAGTGTCTGTGATTAAAAGTCCTTCTTCAATTGATGTGGGTTCCTCATTATCAGATGATTAAGTCAGGCTCTCAGACCTGCTTACTGACACCTGCTTATTCTTTGTAAAGAGCTGTCTCCTACCCAGAAGTTACTGGTGGAAATATGACTGTCCATGTGCAAGGGACTGCCACAGAAAGTAATTGTAAGCATAACCATAATGAAATGGTCTGGCTATTAAATGGATTTTTACATGATATTTTTAACACTTTTTTAATTAAATTTATGTTGGACTCTTAGGGTGATATAATTGGGCATATAGAAGCTCTCATTTGGAAATCCCCAGGACCAGAAAGATAAACCTGAGCAAACATCACCCTTAGTAATTAAATATGTTATTATTATTGATAATTCCAAAAATGCTTGGTATACATCCCAGACAACTGTAATTTTTGTGAGACTGATACAACAGCATTCATGTTCAGCAACTCAGCTGTACCAGTCCTAGGAGGCAGGCACAGCCCATCAGTGTCCTCTATGATTTCATTTAGACAACTTCAGTCTGAATTGTTTTTTGTATGGTAATATAAGGAGTAAAATTAAATATAACAGAGGTTTTGTATCCATGGTTTCTTATGGACAACTGAATAACTCTTGCTTGATTTTGTGGCTTAAAGTATACTTTTGAGAGGAGCAATTTCAATGTTTGAAGGATTTAGATTGTAAAAATGATTGCTTCTTCCTGCAATCCACTTCTAACAGCACTCAAAAGTCTGCATGCAACAGACATTGTGGCCCCGCAGAAACAGGGAACTTCCTTTAAGCAGATTATAAGTACTTGTCATAATTAAATTATTCTGAAATGAAGAAACATGCTATCTTACCTCTATTTTGTGGAGCATAGTGACCACATAAATAATGCCTGGTGGCCACAAATATAGCATGCAAAACTTCCCTCTCCACATTTAAAGTACAACAAATATGCTGACAGTCCTATGATTAATAATTTGAATTTTCAAATTCTTGAGCCCATGGGATGAACTTCCCTAGGGACAAGCATTTAATTTCTGAAAAGTTGCAATACAATTAATATGACATATATTTTGTAGGAGACCAATTGCTTGTCCAGTATAAATTCCCCTTGTCTTCATCTTTTCCAAAAAAGTGCTGATTAGTTTAAGCCAATCCATGTGTGGCATTTCCCTGGTCTAGTATAAGATGCCAAATTTATATAGGCCCAGTCAAACTGAAGAAAAGAATTTTTGTTTCATGCTTGTAAGAGGTAACTGGTTAGAAATACAAATTTTCAGGTCCTACTTCAGACCTCCAGTGTTACGTAGTTTTATGTGTCAACTTGCAAAGTTCTGGGTGCCCAGATATTTGATGAAATACCAATCTAGATATTGCTATGAAGGCATTGTTAAGATTAAAATTTATAAAATGGATTATCCTCCATAATGTGGTGCAATTCATTCAATCAGCTGATGGTCTTTAAAGAAAAACTCTGATATTACTCAACGGAGAAAAAAAAATTCTGACACAATTCCTTCAAACTTCAGCTGAAATATCAGCTCTTGCCTGGTCTCCAACCTGTCCTGTACACTTCAGACTTGCCAGCTCCCAGAAATCACGTGAGCAATTTCCTTAAAATAAATCTCTTTTTATCTATAGATAGTATATAAGATACAACATAGGTATACAAAGACATGTACACACATAGGCATGTACACACATATGCAATACTGGTTTTATTTCTCTGGAGAAATTTGACTAATAACTCACTAAATTGGAAACTAGTGGAACCCAAAAGTGTGTGTTTTAACAAGCTTTCCAGGAAATTCTGACATGCCTACAGTTTCCACTGAACTGTACTACATCATGTTTATTTGCATCTCATTGACATTTTAATAGAAGTTTGAAATTATACCTTGGTGGATGTGCAGTCAATCAATTTAGCTAAGGTAAAGCTGTGTTTCAGAGAATTCCCTGCATAATTCGAGGTTAGTGTTGGTCATGAAGAAAATTTCATGTGATTTGGAAAGTGGAAGTGGAAGGAGAGCATCCTGCCTCACATATCTGAAGTTTGGAAGTGGCACAAGGCTTTGTTGCAGCTCACCTGTGGTATGGCTTATCTACTGGATCACCTGATGGATCCGCAGCAGCCTGGCCCAGAAAGAGTCATTCCTGGATACTCTTTCTGGTTTTCTAACCTCTGGACCATGAAGAAGGTTTCCAGCTTTTCCATCATTGAAATTAGAGGGATGGAGGTATTAAGAAACTGAAGCAGAAAATACAATAGTGGGGGGCGGGTAGCGGATTAGTTCATTTGATTTGAGGAAAGGGAAGGAAGGGAGGATGGGATTAGGAAAGACAATAAAATGAATCAGATATAAATTTCCTATGTTCATATATGAATACACAACCAATGAAGCTCCACATCATGTATAACCACAAGAATGGGAAGTTACACTACATGTATGAATAATATGTCAAAATACACTCTACTGTCATATGTATATCAAAGAAAGAGAGAGAGAGAGAGAGAGAGAGAGAGAGAGAGAGAGAGAAACTAAAGCCACTTCCAAACTGTACCTAGGGCTTCCTGCTCATCCTGCTAGGTTCCAGTTTGTCCTTGTTTCTTCCATGTCACATCCTTCTTTCTTTTACATCTGAACACATAACAGTTTCACAAAAACTGTTCAGTCAGCTCCCACAGTTGTATAATGTCAAATTCCTATAAAGTCACTTATTGTACCAAATCAGACAGGTTTATAAACAGAATCAGTAGCCATGGTTTCATCAACTATCAAGTCTGAAAGAAAAAGAACATTTACTCTTTTTACTTGTAATGAATTCAGTCATACATCATTCTGGCTAATGAAGTATATGAACTCCCCTTGAATTTTATTCCATATAACAACTTTTTTTGTTTTCTTTTTTTTAATTTTTTTATTTATTTTTTCATTGGTTGTTCAAAACATTACAAAGCTCATGACATATCATCTTTCATACATTTGATTCAAGTGGGTTATAAACTCCCATTTTTACCCTAAATACAAGTTGCAGAATCACATTGGTTACACATCCACATTTTTACATAATGCCATAACAACTTTTGCCTTTCTTCAAGTCTCTTTTCTGCCCATTTCCTTTTATATTCAGATTTTTTCTTTTATCTCTTTACTTCTTTATGTTCTTGTGATTTTAGCTATTGTTCTTTATCCTACTATTTTCAGAGATTGTGAATAATTCTTTCCCTCCACTGTGCTATTACCTGTAAGATACAGAATTTCTAGTTACTGGGTCCCTTCTGAGCATTCTTTTATAAATGACATTAATTTATTTTCCAAAGTTTCTTCTATTCTTATCATCTGATCTTTATTTAGTTTTATTGCCTTTCTTCTCATATAACCTACACTTCTATTTTTGTTAGAACATGTTGGTGAGATCACAGAGAAGACCCTAAATACAAAGGAATTTAAACATCAATGATTTTAGAATTTGTTTACATCCATTTCAATAGCCAATTTAAATAACCTTGATTTTTAAAGTTGGTAGAACTTTTGCAATTCACTTAAAATAGATATATTTTAACTTTTTATTTCTAATGCATCCTCTAACTCATAATCTAAGATTATTAGTGAA